>NW_013550594.1:396318-458383 GCF_000835555.1 Rhinocladiella mackenziei CBS 650.93
CCCCCCCCCCCCCCCCCCAACTGACCCAAGAGCGACCATGGTCACGGTCAATGCCGCGTTGTTTGGGGTCGATGCAGCTAGGGCACCTGTGAAGGCCGTCATGAGGCAGGCTGCAACGAGGAGCACTTGTCGGTTGTAATTCCTGAACATTGAAAGCGCGGCATTAAAGCCAATGGAGCCCAGAGTGGTGGCAATCGGTTGGGCAAGCCCTTTCTCGGCAATGGACATGGGCTTGTTGGGATAGACCGCGCTCCAAGCCAGAGGGATGAAATAAAAGTTCATTCCGGCCATGAATGCAGCCGCGTAGGCAATCGCCACAATCCGTTGCCCTTGAAAGATTTCTCGCGGTACCATGGGGTACGGAGCAAATTTCCATTCCCACGCAACCCAGCCCCCAATCGAGAAGAAGCCGATCAGCAGGTAGCAAAGGACGTAGGCACTTGACCACGGATGGGTGTACCCGCTGGCTTGCAACGCAACCAAGCTGCCCAAGTGTGTCAGTCTGACCGAGTCTTTGTCGTGAGGAGAGCACTAGGCAGTTCTTACAAGAGAGTCACCCCAACGACGGAAAGGAAGCTGCCAACATAATCAATCTTTTCCAAAACGGCACGGTAGGAAATCTCAGCGGCACGTGCGTGGTTGCGTGGGTGGTAGAAGATGAGAAGCCCAATCCCACTGACTCCATTGTATATTCTGGAATTCAGGGCCGCCATTAGAAGCCGAACAATCGAACAAGCTTTCCAGGGACCAGACTGACAGAGTGATCCATGCAGTCCATCGCCATGTCGAACGAGAACCGAGGAGTTAGCAGTAAAAGAGGTAGGGGTTGAATGCGACCACATAAGCCGTGAGAACGGCAAGGCTGTATCCTCTGTGTTTGACAGGGACGACCTCGGTCATTCTAGTTAAATCCCTAGATTCAGCAACTTGCCCACGACAATGGGTTCGTCCAACGAGAGGACCGAGACAGAGAGGGACTCATCACTCACCCAGCGATTCCCGTCAGCTCGCCAATTGCTGCTCTAGCCCCGGATATGGCTATGCGGGTCACCGCCTGCCCAAAACTCTGGGCACTCCCTAGAAGGACAGAGCTAATGCTGAGGAGTAATGCTCCGCACAGGCAGATGTATCGTTTCCCGAATAGGTCTTGGAGGTAGCCTGTATACGGAACTACTACCGCGATGACTAGCGTCGTAGCAACTGGAAGCTCTGTACTGGTGTTTCTGGAGCCGAGGTCGGCCTCGATGAGCCACCTACAAAATAAACCAGGATTTGGGATCCTGTGCCACGCAAGTGTCAAGTCAGTAGCCGAGTCACCCTATCACTGAGCCCACAAGATGAACCATGGTTCATGAGGTGCTTACCAGTGTAGAGAGTGCAGAGGAAAAAGCAAGCACATCTGCTGCGCCAATTCCACTCAACCCGTCCATCAGAGTCGTCGCCTTTGTGGGCGGCGCGATTCTCCAGATCAAATTTCGACAACGTCACTTTCTTTTCAATGTTGCTCGACTCTCCATCATCGGGTTCTTTCTCTCGGTCCAAGGTTGGGACTTGGTCAATAGGCAAGTCTTCTTCCCGGCTTTCACGAATATTCGCATCTTTCTCGTCGGTGGACCACTTTGAGGATATTGGTTCAATTGTTGACGGGGTGTCGGGCCTTGCAAGATAAGTCAGAATGCTGTGAAACAAACAGGATGGATGGGCATGGATCATGGACTGAAATACTAGTAGGTAGGCCCCAAAAATACCCCACCCACACTCCACCCTATCTTCAGATCACCGCACGGGAGACAGCTGAACTCCCAGGTCCGGACTCTGCGCTGTTTGACCCAGAAGCTCAGGCCTAGGCTTATTCCACGGGGCAAGAGTAGAGCGCCGTAATTCAATGCCATAAGTCAGTTGGCAGAGTCAGCCTTTGGTCAAAAGGGTTGCAACAAGGTTAGCCGATGATAGACTGCGGAGTCTAGACAAGGAATGCGTAACAGGAGGAACGGTGCAAGGCAACAATTGCCAAGCCAACTTCCTCACGTGACTAGCCAGCAGCCGAATCACTCAGAATGATACACTAGGAATGATTTGACGACTTAGGTAGTTCCTAGCCCCAAAATCTGCAGGCTGCAGCAAGCAGATCAACGACTTATTTCGACCCTCCCGAAAAGGGGTATTCAGAGAGTTATACTATCTGGTCTGCCTCCGGGGGTTTCACCACAACACAGAACTTCAATAGTGTATTTCCCGGCTTTGTGCGTTCTGAAGTACGTTGAGGGATCGACGGCTGAGGTGCCTGAAACGACCACGGTCCCCTGTGTATGTATGCTCTATGGGTAAGCCACCAGCCCCGTAAATCTATTTCTTCGAAATCTCTTTCTCCGAATTCTCGTTTGTCACTACCCTCTCCGCTTTTTTAAAAATGCAAAAGGCTCATTGGATCATCAAAATACCTCAGTAAAGGAGATGAGGAAAAGCGAGCCTTGGGTCGTACTCTACTCATGCGGAAAGAGGCCGGATCAAGAGCTTTGTGCTGTACAAATGTCTTTAGACCCTGTCAGTCCACCCTAGAGTATAGAGATTCAGAAATGAAATGAGCAGTTCTTCGATTCGAATTCCATTTGGCTTTCAAATTGACCACAATTGATCCAGAGTTCGAACAGGGAGAAATTCATTTCTTTCCTCTTGAATTGAACAAGCAGCCATGCAAATTTTCGATACGTTTATATCGCTATCTGGTCTTGGTCTTATCAATCAGGCCAGCTCTCTGCCTCAGAGTTGTCCCCCCTCCTGCCCCCTTGCGCGGTATATCACATTGGTTTATTTTTTTTACCCAAAGATGCACTCCATTTCTTATCTTCTATTTGATCTGTCCCCGGGCGACTTTACTGACAACTTCATTGAAATTTAGGTGCCGTGCGTGGAGGCGGTTCTCCCAGGATCAGAATGTGGCCTATCAAACATTTCATGCCGGTGCAGAGATGAAGCATTCGGGAAAAGTCTTGCCACATGCTAAGAAGCCCATTGTACCGTGATCGAAGTATTGAGTATGTACTACCGTCTACGCACATTTCCCAATTTCCCATCTTCCCTCGCCTCCCTCTCCTCTCAATCCGGGTCTCAGAGATAGTTTCTTTTTTTCCCACATTGGAGATTTTGACAAATGTTTCAGATATCACAAACATGACTCAAATGGCTTATGGTGTCAGGCCTCGAGACCGGTCTCGGCTTAACCTTGTAGTGACTGCGGTGTTCCTGGCCCTGGCGAGTTTCCTCTCTATTATTCGAGTTTGCGTCCGATTCACCACAGGCTTTGTCGTCGACGACTATATCATCTTGATTGTCATGGTGCGCGCACCCCAAACTCGAAGGAATCTCTTCGAGACAAAGCTGAAGGTCTCCAGGTCGGCGCGACGGCTGTTTCAATAATAGATCTAGCATGTGAGTGGTTTATCTTTTTGATCTCGGCTGGCCAGCACATTATTCACTTTGCAGCCATACACCTAGCTGTAGGAAGAGACATCTGGACGATCCCGCCACGGCAGATTGATGACCCTTTAAAAGTAATCTTGGCTCAATCCCTGTTCCCCCCTTGATTTCGAGTCGGCTCACGATTCTGCGGAACAGTTTTTCTACACGAGCGAGCTCATATACATTGCAGTCCAGCAGCTGACGAAATTCGCCGTGCTCGCCTTCTATGTGAGACTCTTTCCGCAACAATACGTTCAACGAGGTGCATATGCATTGATGGCGCTATGTGTGCTATATCCGTTGGCATTTGAATCTGTCACAGCCTTACAGTGCACCCCGGTATCGTACTTTTGGCGAAAATGGCGCAGCCCTGGCAAAGGTTGGTGCATCAATGTCAATGCTACTGTATGGGCTGGCGCAGCCATCAACATCACTTTGGACATTGTCATCTTGGTTATGCCTCTACCTGCGATCAAGAACCTCGCAATGACCAAAAAGCAAAAGCTGCAAATTCTCTCCATGTTTGGAGTCGGGGCGTTGTAAGTCTCGCCGTCTTGTCCAAGACCGAGCCGAGGGAGTGAGGTCTGATGTGGGATTCTTTCTCCTCGAATTTAGCGTCACTATCGTCAGCATTCTTCGGCTTCAGTCATTAGTCTCGTTCGGAAGACAGCAGAACTTATCCTGTAAGTCTTAGTATTAACAGAATCAACCACTTTTTCTCCCCGACTCTAACCCATCTCCATAGGGGGCTTACTACCCGTCACAATTTGGAGCTTAATCGAGCTGGACGTGAGCATCATTTGTGTCTGCATGCCAGCAATGCGCGTCTTCTTACGGAGGACTTGGCCCCTCGTATTGAGGTCGACTACTTGTTGCTCACAAGGCATCATGGCTCAACCCTGGTCCACCACTTAGAGAAAGTCAGGATTCAGCGGCAAAATAGAAAGCCGGAAAAAACAAAACGACACGAACGAGGGTATGCTGTGGCGTGTACTCCGTAGCTCTAGATGTTCCCGGGGCCCCCTCTCAGCAGATCGCTAACCTGATTGATTGTGGGCCTTCAATCGACAATGTCCGGAGACGAGTGGGTACCGAGGTGTCGAGACGAGGCTGACGGGGAGCCTCGCCAGCCCGGTAGGCCGCAAAGGCACTGTTCAGAGGCTCCGGTTGGGGGACGAATAGACTTAGTTAAGCACTGTCAAGCATGGATAGTATTGAACTCAATTGACAAGTAGATTTGCCCCGAATGAAGGCGGCGTCCGATCAACAACTTCAAGGAGAACTATTCAGCGGTTACTGGGGCTGCTGGACGCTGGTGAGTGCCAGGGCGGCCCTTGCCAAGACTAGGTTTACAACTTGCTCTCATGCGATCGAGTCGATATCATATTGGACTGTCAATCACGTCCATTTCCTATTGAATCATGCTTACCCTTCTGTTCCTTGGCATTCCTTGATAGTGAGACTCAATAGTCAACACACCACGGTAGGCACACAGCTTGTGCTCTCCGTAACTCCTGGTGATCCTTTCCCCAGTGGCCGGGGCCCCGGGGTCAAAGGAAAGCCGCGAATTAGAAGGTCCGTAGGTCACCTTGCCCGCGACCTCAGACTTCAGTACATTAAACATTTCTTTCACACTTTCAATGGAGTTCCCTTGTACGCCGCAAGACTCTGGACACCATTCACCGTCTGATGACATGGATAATCGGACTTCTCTTTGGCTCGAGCGCAAGAGGGTGATTGATCGGAAAGCACAGAAACTCAGTCGTGTGCGGGCAAAGGCTTATGTGGATTACCTTGAGAAGACGATTGAGCGCATGTCGGCGGGTCCTAACGGCAATAGTTCTGGCACCCTCGCGCGCCAACTCAAGGAGCAATACGAACAGATTGAAAGGTTGCAAGATATCATCCACAACACTGGCCAGCTGAGTAAAGGGGTGGTTAGCATGCGTCATTCGTCAGTCGGAGATACCAAAGAACCAGCAAAACCCCCAAACAGCATCTCGGGCGCTTCAGGTTCATTGTCCCGTCCAGAGCAAGATGAAGAAGAACCCCCTCCAACGTCCAAGCGATCCGCTGCTCTGGACTATGCAGGCAGAAGAGCCGTGGTAAGACTTATTCTTTCCATGGTCTATCTCGTCCTTGACTTGGCATTACTATTCGGATCTGATGCTCACAGAATGCACACGGCGCGAGCGGATTCTTATTTCTCCCCGACACAAGAGATCGATCTGTTGGATATCCTTGATAATGACGTCGGAATCGAGCTCGTTCAACTCGGAATTCTCATGGGCTTCCACCTGCAGAGTACGGAGCGATTCTCTAAATGCTGGAATATCACTGGTCAACCAAATGTGTATATATACTGGCAGTCTGGCAGGACCAGTTGCCAAACAGACAGAACACTCAACACCAATCAATGTACACCCAGCCTACGAGGATTTAGTCGGCCACAATTTGATTACAACGATTTTTAGAATGCAGCTGAGCATTGCGACATCCAGACGCAGAATGCTGGTTCGTGTTACAAAGTAGCTGTTGACCTATTTTGTCGGCGCCAAGCTGCCTCATTCGGTGAGATTAGTCTTGTCGGGACTAATATGGGGTGTGAATAGGGATGCAGGATAGGGGCATGAATGGGAGTATTCAATCACCTATATAGAAGGCGCTTTGGTAGTGCCATCTGTGGAAAAATATAGGGCACTCTTTCAATTCATTAAGCACAAGAAGGTTAACAGTAGTTTTCGATTATTCTACCGCATAATATGTGAATAGGATCCAAAATCTGACTGCAGGCAGTAGATGGCAGTACGAATATGTGCATAAAATTTGGTCACGTCGGGCTCTGAGCATTGACCGTAGCCTACAGCAGTCAATCGGCCGTGAGAACTAATTTATTCGAACTTTTCGAAAGTCCGAGATTAGTATATTTACTTGCTGCATACTCGTCTCGTCATACTTTTGGAGTAAAGGACTAATGGGTCCGTTGCCCGATATGCTAAAGGAGCTCTGCGCTTCTCCTGCCGCGTCCATGATATCCGTGTCCTCGGTAAGTGGCGCTGAAAGACGTTCTACAATAAGATTGGCAAGATGCCAGTACTCGTTCGCGTGACGCATGAAGCCGACGCGCCTCCACATATGATCCGGCGTGAGAAGGTCCATACTGCACTTTACAGTCGAATGGCGGGAATCTTGAGAGAAATGTGTCGTGTAGACATGCCACACCTTTTTCCAGGCCCTAAGAGCGTTTTGAATCGAGTCTAGAGAACCCTGGCAGCTGAAGGAGCTTTGGTAGTGAAATATGAGAGAGTGCAGGGCGGAGCTCATTGCGAAAAGGTTGAGAGGTCCGAGGTCAGCAAGCGCACAGGTTAGAATATCATCTAAGTCTGTTCGATACAACAGGTCGAAGGCCGAAGTGAAATCATTTGATACTCTTAGCCGCAGCGCGTCATTCCTCTGCTCTTGCTGGAGAGTTTCGAAGCATTCTTCCGCTGTCAAAGCTTGGAAACATGCTTCGGAACACGCCGTGTTCATGGTCATTTCCCTGATCACCATTCGTGGCGGAAGGTTGTTAAATATCACGAAAGCAGTGTCGAGAAGAAAGATCCATGTAAAGACACGGATTAACTCCTCAATAGTTGCAAAATTGCTGAACGAAAAGTCGCAAAAGTCCATTTGACCGTAAATTGGGTGTCTGGCGTTGTGAATTCCAATGTCTCTGGCGGCTGCAATGACCATGCTGAAGCGATGACGCCGAATTCTACGCTTGCTGGAATTCGTTCCTTCCCAGTTCTGATAGAGACACACTATATAAGATGCCTGGAGAGCTCTTAGCTTCTCTCGGCGCCATTGGACTTCTCCCGTGTCTCGGCAGACGGGATTAGGTGCGTCGTTGCAGAAATCCGCGTCGTCGAACACCATTTCCTCCACACAGTTAAACCAGCGTTTCGCGTTCTCAATGTCGGTCCGATCAGGTGAAACGCACGCTCCTATGAGGGTCATTGCGGCAAGGAGCTCCGGCTTTGTCGAGGCAGGATCGAATGTTGGCATATGCACGATATTCACGTTTGGATGCCAGATCGCCCAATAGAGTTGAATATATCGTCGTATATTTGTCGGAGAGAAGAATCGGGCACATGTTTCCTGTACTGTAGGCGACCATGGTAAAGTGGTGCAACTCTTCCGTGGCTTGTGAAAGACGGTATCGCCAATGCAAGCGACTATTTCGTGAGATTTGAACGACAGAGGATCGGAGAGCCACCGACTAAGAGTCGTCTCACTTCCTTCGCTATAGGGTGCATCATCTCCAGATGTGTTAAACGAATCCGCCGGTCTCAATGACGAAGGAGAAGACCTAGCCGGACCACATCCTGTCGCGGCTGGGGGGCTGAAGGCATTGACGCGCCGCCGATGCTCTATCGTTCCACAGTCAAACGAAGCCACTAAACCGGTCTTGCTTGTAAAAGTGTCCAGGAAGGACAAAAATCCCGTGCCCTCGTCTGTGCCATCCCAGGCCGTCCGAGGCGTTTGAGTTCCCGGATTCAAATTCAAGAATTCCTGGCAATCATCGAATGGCCCATCAAGGCCGTTATCTGACAGACCGCACGATATCCATCCATTCATATGTCCGAAAGAGTCAGAAGAGGTGTTTTCAAGCCATAGCTCTTGACTGTCGCGTGTCTGAAGCTGAGACTGGACCTCATGAGGACCGGACAAGGTGAGCCCTATGTCTCGCGGTGAGTTGGGGTTCGACAAAGCAACCCTCTTAGGGATAGGCTCTAATCGCTGTGATGTGAAGCCAGCAACATTATCGCATGTCCTGAGGTGTCTCTTCAGCACATCAGATCGCTGAAATGTCTTTCCACAAAGCGCACACTGATAAGGGCGTTCGCTTCCGTGCGAGAGTTGATGACGACGCAAATGTTCGGGCCGCTTGTAAGATTTCGAACAAGTGGCACACACATTAAAGCTGAAATGGTCGGCCATCAAGATTGTTCCATTCGCCAACGATGGTGCAGTACTGTTAGAGTATAGAGAGCAATTTGAGTAGGACGACAATATGCAGCAGGAAGGTTTTCACGCATACATTATTTCAACCCCAGATCACGAGTAATCTAATGCGGCGGTTATGTACCCGTTAGCACCTCCCCGGGATTTGATGCCGGTAGTCGAAACCTCCCCAGAAACATGGGGAAGTTTTGGTCAAGGTTAGGTTGTCAGACTAAATATTGAGATGGTATCTTATGGCCTCGATACGTTCTTGACCCGGCATAAATGGCGCAATATGCGAATCGGTACCGCATTATTACGTAATTTAATCGAAATAATTTTGTACCCGACCAAAAAGAGGCAAGGTATGCGCATCCGGAAAAGTGGAACCCTAACCATTCGCATAGGCACCCGCCTCGCCGAAAGACCCGAAAACCCCACCCGCAAGGCCGAGGTACACGTCGGGCTTGCAGCTCGCGTTAATCCCAGATTAGCACAGGTTTGACGACTTTTCCCTCTCTCATATCCTTCACGGCTATGTTGATATCACTAGCCTTGTACTGCTTCTGCAAGACGTCAATTGGAAAGTCGCCTTGTTGGTGTAATTTTGCCAGAAAAGGTAAGAACTATGTTCGATTAGCCAAGCGGACTCGCATCGCACTTTTGTGATTCAAAGCTCACCGTTTTGGCAACGCCATCGCCTGCATGTGTACCCCGGTATGTCTTGCACGCATTAATGAAAGGGAAAACCTCAATAGACATTCTCGCCGTTGCCGGAGGTGCGCCTACTGTCACGGCTGTGCCGCAGGGTGCAAGTGCCACAATCATGTCATTGATGACTTGGACCGAACCTGTGCAGTCGATGACTGCGTCAACGCCGGAACCCCCACATATTTGGGCAATCGTCTTGAGGTAATCTGTATTTATGGTATTGACGGTGTGAGTAGCACCAAGTTGTTTTCGCCAAAGTGAGGCGATTCTCATCACGGTCCGCTGCAATTATGACATCTAATATGCCCGACGCTTTGCTTGACAGGTATTTAGCTGCCATAAGGGAAGCAATTCCCACACCACCGATGCCAAATATGACAAGCGATCTAACGTTCTTCTCGAGCGGTTTGACCACATTGAAAATCGCCCCGGCACCGGTCTGGATCCCGCAGCCTAGTGGCGCCAAAAGCTCGAGTGGCAACGACTTGTCCACAGGGATACACGACGCCTCCTGAACTAATGCGGGATTCGCGAATGAGGATTGTCCGAAGAAGCATCCGTGTGTTTCTTTTCCAAGCCATAGCATAGGACATGAGCCGTCAGGTCTTGCGCACCCAAAGTTTCGGCTTAGCATCTGCTCACATGCAAATGGTCTTCTCTGCTGGCATGTATGGCATTTCCCGCAGTAGGAGTAGGAAAGAAGGACATGATCACCCACTTGCACAGACTTGACGTCGCTCCCAATCTGTTCGACTATACCGGCTCCTTCGTGCCCGACTACAACGGGGAACGGCACTGGAATTTTGCCCTGCTGGATCGCGATGTCGGTGTGGCATAAGCCAGTTGCTTTGAGACGGACGAGAACTTCTCGAGATTGAAGAAGTTTTAGATCGACCGTAACGTTGGCAAACTCATGGTCACCCCCCTGTAGAACGAGTGCTTGTGATCGGGTCATGGCGAGTCTTATGGCGCAGAGGGCTCCGAAGATAGGAGTAAGAGGTATGTAGGGGAAGGGAGAGCTCCTTTGGTTGTAATAATCCGGCACGCTTGGAGATATGCAATGCTCGCTGATGTGCCCACTGTATCTCATTAGCGTCCTCACTTCCGGAGGTGTTATCCCACCCCCGCCTCCAATTTTCCTTTCCACTTTCCACGATCCCCTACCATCGGAACATGTTTTCACCAGACAACGGCAGTCGGGATCGGTAGTTGAACACCTTCGTAATAAACAGGCGTAATGATTGACCTGCAATTTTGGGCGACTTATAATGTAGCGATCAGGCTATTCCCCTGGTCAAGCTAATTGGTTGCTTAAGAGGTCCAATATATGTGCACCCATGGCTAGATCAACATGTACAACAATGGCAAGGGCCCAATCGTTTCCTGTCCTCCTCCTTTCCCCCGAATTCTGTAGCCCTATGATCCCGTGGTCGGTGGAGAGAGTTCAAACGCAGACACTCATGAACTGCACTATACTGCCAGCAGCATCGCCACCGTCACCACCTCTAAAAGAATAACTCACAGGATTGCTGGTGCGCCGATCAGGGGAACGGAATAGTTTGTGTCAAACGGAGGTGCAATCTGAGATGTGTTGAACGGTGTCACAATTCGCCTGTACAATAGTACTATCACATGTCTTAGCACTCGAGCCCGCATTTACTCTGCGACTCGAGGCCTCATGGTTAGCCCTCTCCTCGTACAGCAAGTTAGTCGGTTCAACGCACGTAGCGGGGCTTGTGGCGCGATAAACGCTCTGTCTTTCTGTCAACTGAACGGACAACGTAGGTCCCTGTATGCTTGTCAAGGCCGTTGGCCTCATTACTACCTCCTGTTTCATGAACTATCGCGGAACTCCTGGTCCGGCCAGCTATTGATCGAGGTCCTTTGTGACGACCGTCGTGATGCTGGGAATCAAATGTGCCGGCGGTTTCACGTTATAACTTCTAATCAACAGCAGTAGCACTACCCCTTTTCCCATGGAGAAGAAGGTATCATACTCTGCTCGAGCATCCCAGGGTAAAATCTGGACTAGAGCCTGTCCGAGCTTAAATATGAGGCTGACTCAACCATTGCTTGGTCTGCGCATCCAGATATTCTTTCTCAGCTTCGTACCACTCTCTCCTGACCAGTGCCGCCCTATCTGGCGACCTGGGAGTTATTTTTGCCTGGAACTCCTCCGGCATACATACAAACCCTTGTGTAAGCTTTTCCTGATCCGGGAGGAACTTATTGCCTTTCTCATCTACAATTGGCTTGATGTTGAACGCCCACAGGATGCGGGACACCCCAAGGAGCAAGCTGCGCTCCGCGACGTGCATGCCAGGACAGATGCGTCGGCCGGCGCCGAAGGTGAACACGCCTCGCTTAGTGGCATCGGCGTTTGTAGCCGAGTCGAAAAGACTTTGTGTGTCGTGGATGTAGCGCTCCGGGTCGAAGGTGCGGGGATTGGGATGACGTTTCGGATCCATATGAATTGCCCAGACATTATTCATCACCCCGGCGCCCTTAGGGATCAGGTAGCCCATGTACTCATCATCTTTAGTCACTGCATGTGGCACCGCTCCCAGAATGGTGGTCGGCATCCAACGAAGCGTCTCTTTGATACAGGCACGGACGGACTGCAGATTAGATTCGTCATCCATGGTCGGCAGCCGGTCGCCGACCGCGTTGTCGATGTCTGCCTGGACCTTCTTCTGCGCGTTTGGATATAGCAGCATGGCTTGCACGAACGCATATAGCGTACTCGAGGTTGTGTCTGAGCCAGCTTCGAGAAGTGTGCCGGAAATATATGCGGCTTGGTCGTCGCTGAAGCCTTCTGCCTTCTGAGCTTCGGCCATACCCACGCAGAAGCACGGCTTGATGTTCCCGCTCTCAATGTCAGCCTTCGCATTTAGCCAGTGTTTGAGGTACAACGCTTTTTCGTGTTTGTGGAGTGTTTTCGCCTTCTTCTGTGCCGGAAGCAGAAAGTCAGGCATCTTCCGCAGGAGAGGGTAGAAATCGATCAACGCGGCCGTCCCTGTCTGATTAATCTCCGCAAACTCAGAGAATCCGTCGAAGAGTTGCTTCATGTTCGCATCCTCGTATGTAGGCGTCCTCCAGCCAAAGACCATAGTGGTCGTCAAGGCATTTGAATACCTCCGGATATGCTTGAGAAAGTCACCGGGCTGCTCCAGAAGTTGGTACAACATCTGTTTGTTCTCGAGCATTTGATATGGGATGTACGATTTTGATGTATTGACATTGAGAAGTCCATGAATCATCTTGCGGAACTGAAACGATAGCCCCGAGTTAGTAAAACAGGATTCCTGTACGGGTTTTCCTACGACTCACCCCTCTCCATGTAGGACCATATCTCTTGACCAAACAGTTAGCATCAAAAAATCATGAAGAAGGCACATTCAGCCTTACCATCATAAGAAGCCTCAGATCTCCACTGCACAAGGTTTGGCCGATGTACATATCTTGTCTGTCCGAGTAAATCCCACTCCTCCGATCAAGAAGTTCCTTCACGGCCTCGTCGCTGGATAGTACAATCAACACCTTGGTACCAAGTATCAGGCTGTAGACCGGGCCATATTCTCGTGCCCATTTCTCGAACTGTAGGTGAGCGTCCCTTTTTGGCATCTAGTTGAAGCAAATTTCAATCAGTTGATATGCATTTCCTAACGGCGAAAGGTGGCCGTACCAGATGAAGATTTCCCAGAATTGGCAACGTAGGTGGTCCCGGTGGGTAGGCTTTTGGTCTCTGCCCTATCGATAGTAGACGCTGGAGGCCCACCAAAAGAGCTATGAGAGCTAGAAAAAAGTACAAGCCTGCCATCGTTGGCCCTTTGAAAATTGTGGAAATCTTCGATGTGACGGAAGGAAGTCGTTTATTCAATTTAATCAGTTTGACTGTCGCTCGAGCGTTTACTCTATCCTTTTGACTTACGAAGCTTCATATTGGTAATCGGGATTCCGCCAATGGTGACCATGTAGCCGGAATCAGATCTTGAAGTGCGGAGGTGGGATGAAACGCGCCCACTTTGCCATGGAGAGGCGGGGGTGGGATGCTCTTGGATGCGGCCCCTTGTAACAAATTGTCATCTCCACGCCTCGACTGTGAGATAGATCTGCAGGAATATGCCTGGATGTGCAGGGCCTCTGCAACTTCCTCTCTCTTGGACAACATGGGAGAGAAGATTGATTGTATCTGTCTTAGCGAAGTGCAAGACAAGAGGCGTCGAAGAGGTTATTATAGCGGCATGAAGAGAATGTATGCGCTAACCAAACTTATCTGCCGGAAGCCTGGTTGCTTCTGACCACACCCAGGCCGAAGAGGAACAGGATAGGGTTCGCCATTTGATTACATAGAAATTTCATCGGATTGTGCTCAGAACTCCTCGCCTTCGATTTATCCAAAATCAACTCCTTCGATATGTCCGAATTCGACGTCTTCGGCCTTGGATTAACAAATTCCTCTTGAAAGATCTCTCGAGGTGTTGTGGCATCATTCTTGTTCTTCGCCTGTACTACGATGACACTGCAATTCAATGAGTCAGACTTCTCATCCTTCATGCCAGAGTACACAGGAAACAACAGACCGTATATTTGCTGGTCCTAAGACAGCTGCATCGCAGCGCTTCGACGTAACAGGTCGTAGCGTACTGCCGGAATGACCTCGAGGGGAAGTTGCGTATAGGCTGGTACAAAATGAGTAACGTTCATTCCGGCTTCATGTATTCGCTTCGGTATCTCTCAAATTAAATCGTGTTGATCTCCAGCATACAATGCCATGAGAAAGTCGGATACCGTGAAGGTCAGAGCAAATGCTGAAGCCAGCCTCGATATCCTTGAATATTCCACCCAAGGGAAGGAGCGTCAGTGCCTCTGAGCCGGTGTCGTTCATAGCGATTATGCCGCAGACTGTTCCGTCACTTCCAAGTGCAGGTATTAGCCTGAGTAACATGCGAATCTGAAGAAAATTTAAATCTCAAGTGTTAAAAACGAGAGTCAATGCTTACTTCGTGAAAGTTAACACCAAAGGGCCCGTGACCGTAAGCATGCTGTTGGACGATAGCGCTGAGCAAATACTAGCCAATCATTTGCAACAGACTAGGATATATTGCAACACTCGCTCAATAGCCTATATCACCATTGACAGGCAGCAATGGTGACGTACGCTCGTTAGATAGATATATAGATGGGCTCTATCCTCCATTCATGAGGAGAGCCAGAGCACTCTTTCAATCCACGAAGTTCAACACATGCTTTTGAGCGAGCTTAGGGTAACCCTGCATACTGATCTGTCGAACAACGAGCAGTGGCCCTTACTGGGAAAAGGGTTGTCATCCCTATGCAGGATATAGGAGAAGAAAAAGGGGCCAACCAAGCATGTATTTATAATTGGTAATCTAGCAGGACCAGTTGCCAAAGAGGCAGGACATTCAATACATCTCATTTGCACCGCCCATGATCCAGCTGCGCACACTTGTGACATGTAGCGACGCCAAGGCTTGTAAAGACCCTCGGAAGCGTTGTACGCTTTTGTACGCGTTTCGAAAGTATATAGTCTGACGGTCCCTTGGACAATGCGTTTAACGGCCAAAGGTATTGGCAAGTTAGCGTGTAACCCCGCCCTTGCTAGCCTATTGCCGAGAAATTATCATGTTGAGCCCCTCCATGGTCCTTAAATAACAACTATGTCTCCCAGCCGGCTCGGTTTGACCATGGTGGCTGCAAATCGGATATCCTTCTATTCTATTTCCTCAGCACCCAATGTATAGCGCCTTCTCTGTGTCTGACCTCTCATCGTCCTCAGATCCTACCCTACTGAATCGACTCCGGGCATGTGATAGTTGTCGACGGCTCAAAATCAAGGTAGGCTCGCCTACTTTTTCTTGTTCATTATCTTGTCTTAACCTCTACTTGCAGTGTCGAAATGTGACAATCAATTCAGCAAACGCTGATGACCCTTGTGATTCATGTCGCCGCCGAGGTTCGAAATGCAAGTACAACGAAAGGCGCCCTAAGCGTGGTCGACGTCGGAAAGTGTAAGCACGAGGATCGGTGCCACCTACGAGACGTACCATTCACTAAGCGACGACATAGTGAGGCTCTAGAGGCAGATTTGCCATACGCAGAGAGGCTGGTCAATTTTTACTCCGCACCTGTCTCAGGACTACGGCGTGCACCAGCTAATTGTTCCAAGCCCTCTGCTGACCTTTCCGAAGCCTCGGAAGCCTTTGACGTCATTCCAGGTCCTGGAGGCCAGGTCCTATTCCCGGAACATTTTGATGAACAGATTCACGATATCTTGGAGCCAGGTGATACTCGTCTGGCTTCGGCTACGAGCTTGCCCCAGGAAAATAGCTTGTCTTATCCCGAAACCATGAACTACTGGCAAACTCCCGAGGGTGATTTTGCATTCGTTGCAGGTTACGAAAGACCCGCATCAGGACATGAAAACGTTTCAGATAACTTTCCATTTGTGTTAAATGATCGATTGTCGCCCACTAGTGAGTTGCTATCGCCAACAGAGGGAATGACCTCAAGTAGTGGGTCATGGGGGGGAAGCGAGATCTGGGATAGCGTGCAGCAGTTTTTTGACACAATGTACTTTGTGTTACCTGTCTTGTCATACCAGCGTCTACTTTCCCGCCTCATCACGGAACCTATCTGGACTTCTAATCCAGATTTTCGTACCTTACTTCTCTCGATCCGAATGTTGAATACTGCGAGTGAATTCCGGATGGGCTTGAAACAGAGCACACCTCTCTTTGATCTCATACACCAAGTTGAGAGATCTCGTCTTTGCTATGAATTTGCTGAACCGCCAACACTCGATGCAGCAGTGGTTTCGCTGTTCCTGTTCACGGCATATAATGTGCTGGAAAAACACACTCGTGCGTTCATGTATCTGGATGAAGCATTCTCTCTTCTGGACGCGGTGGAACTTGTCGGTGAAGAGGAGGAGCGTCGAAAGCGGCAAATCGAACAAGTTTTGTTTAATACGGAGGCTGCTTCACTTGCGATATATGGTGGAAAAAGGATGAAGCGTAGAGCCCGCAGACCATTGATGATCCTGGACGAACGACCGACAGTATCGGACAAGACCGAGCACAATGCGGAAATCGATAGAGTGGCAACGGACTTGCTCAGACGTCTCACTCAAATACACCTCGCAGATGACGCAGACGCATTGCAGATGACGGACATTGAGTCGGAGGCTGATATCCGGGCGCTCTTCGGGGCAGTATTCCAACGACATCGATATTCCCGGATTCAGGCTGCTGATGTTGTCATCACTCGACAGTGGCAACTTTCGTCCAAGCTAGCGGGGAGTCTCAGAAATGGGATGAGTGGCCCAAAACTAAATGAGACACAAGTTGAACAACTGGGTATGGCGGCTATGGCATGGATTTGCTTGCTCGAAGAAGGTGAGCTGCGCATTGTGGGCTTGGGCAAACTGTCTGCGCTGGTTCAAAATATCTTCACGTTGGTCGGTCATGGCAAATGTCGATATGTTCTTGGTGGCCTCGTGGGTGCCGTGCTCAAGGAAGACTACGAGAGAAATTTTGCACATGCGCTCGTACATGTCAGCATGTCTCTGGCGCCGACAGGACCTTCTCCGATTCCGCCGCTGTGGGACAACGAAAATGGGGACCGAGACTCTCGAGTATGCGCTACTGTCCCTGCTGAAGATGGTGACTCTCAAAGCGCAAAGATCTTGCATGCTTTCACCACGACCGGGGAGTCTTCAACGCGAGAAGAAATACCCCCAACAATTGGACTCATGGAAGAAGAGCAACTCGAAGACTTGAACCCTGGAAACATTGACTGGCTGCTCGATCTATCCTAAAGAGGCTACCTCAGATGGCTTGCGCCTTGGCCTTCGGGGCCCTGTGGTCAGTCACGCAGAACGACTCTCGAACACTGCGGCGAACAGATCCACCTGCCTTTCTAGCCATGCCTTTGTGACCTCTGCATTCACCGCAAAGGTAAACCCGTGCGGTACACCAGGGAGAATATCTTCGGTGACTTCAACACCAAACGATCGGAGAAGTTGTGCGTATGCGAGGCCTTGGGCCATCAGGTAGTCGCACGCGGCAACAGTAATATGTGTCGCGGGGTGCTGCGGATTGGGATGCGCCATTAGAGGAGAAATGAGAGGATGACAGATATCGGACGAGTTCGCGGTATACAGTTCTGAAGTGGATCAGGACGACTCTTCGAACGTACTTAGCTAGGAACTTACTTACCGTACAGCTTCTCGAACTCTTTGACAGTAGCCTCTGGTGCTGGCGATATACCAGTAATGGCTTCCTCGCTCTGGCTCTTCTTAACGACCCGTTGTTCCTCAAACAGCGCTTGTGCTTTCGGATGGGCAGTAACAGGTACAACGAGGCTCACCAATCGCAAGGGACGATCTTCTGTCAAGGGCCGCGTTTGTGACAGTTTTAGAGCAACAGCAGCCGCAAGGTTTCCTCCCGCCGAAGCGCCCCACAGAGCTATTCGGTCAGTGTCGATCCCGTAATCTGGCGCCTTTTGAATCACCTGGGCCAATGTCACTAACTGTCAAACCAATTCGGTATCCCCGTATGCGAAGTATATTTACCCATTCTAACGCCTGACAGCAATCATCCAAGGGAGCTGGAAAAGGATATTCCGGGGCCAGTCTGTAGTCGACGCTGAACACCACGGCACAGAGTTCGGACGCGAATATCGTCGAAATGTCTGCGCATTCGGTTAGAAGGAGCGGAACACCGAGACCAAGAAGGCACCAACTTTCATCGCCCAAGGGATTCCCGTGAATCCAACCGCCCCCGTGGAACATCAAGACGGCAGGCCTTGAATGTATCTTTGATTCCCTTTCTACAAGACGAGGATTGTACACGCGTATGCCGAAACTCTCTCGGCTAGTGCCCGAACAGAGTACTGAGACATCTTGTACATCGACTTTTGTTATGGGCCGTCGGCGTTTGATATTGATTCTAGCCCTGTATTCTGCAAGGGGCCCTCGCAGGAAAACCTCATCAATCCAACGTCGCATCAATCGCACATCCGTTCCATTTGGGATTTTTGTGAAATTGACAGGAAGCCTTGCTATCTCCTGTAACGCATTGTGAATCAGTTGCAAGCTATCTTTCAGGGGTTTGATCGGCTCCTGAGAGCCGTACCTGCAAGAAATTTATGTCAGGGATTTCAAATTCATGCGTGGCATTAGGATTCATGCCAACTGCTTTGCAGAAAATTTGCGCTTCCAGAGGGTCAAGAGGATGATGTTGGTCGTTCGTAGTGACCACCCTGCCCGCATTGGGCGACTCCTGAACGGCAACAGAAGCCATTTCTTTGACGATTTTTGTCAAGAGTGCAAAATAGGTCACCGGGAGGAAACTGCATCATTCAGTGTTGGTCATGCTCATAACCTAATTCTCCGGTCCATTGTTCGTCAGCACCAAATGCGTTTTGGAGCTCATTTCGCTCATTTTGGTAATTCCCCAGGCAGTTAGCGCGATCGCCGGATTCGTCAATGACGCCGCGACAGTTCGACGTTTCTCGACTCCCATCCCCGCAGAGTCTTTCCGAACGACTCAACTCATTCCGTAGTTGGATTTCCCCGGACGTGGAGATGGCCTAGAGGAAATTTGATGGGTCAAAAGAGACCAATATATTTTACGTTCTAAGTCCAGTCTACAGACGTTGCTTCTTGATAATTTCATTGAGCAGAACGTCCCTTGCAACAACATGGCAGTTTCCACTTCGAAGGACAAGGAATCCACACACGAGGAATATGTTCCCGAGGTCTTGCGAGCCCAGGAAGTGGTGGACCACAACATCCACCATCCGGTCGGATGGTGGAATTGGCGAGTACTTATGAACAGTGAGTCAATCCTAGTTTCCCTGTCCATTGTCGAATCATTACGCGATTCTTATATCAAAATAAGTCCGACTTACATTCCAGCAGTGGTAATAGTCGGCCTCTCGATGGGACTCTATGGCTACGATAATAACTTTGTCGCTCCACTTCTCTCGTTGCCTTTGTTCATTTTGAAGTATCAGGGCGGCGGTTTAGCGTTCACGGTAAGTTGGACCTTGGGCATGACCTCCTTAGTGTACTTTGGAAAAGCTAATACCGGTGCTTTCGTCACATAGGCCAGAAACCTCGATGTAATAGTGACGGTGCCCCTTGTCGGCGCAGCTATCGGTACCTTTATGGGGGCGCCTCTCATGAAATACATTGGTCGTAAGAAAACATTCCTCACGGCCTACTTCCTCCTTTGCACCCCGGGTTCACTTCTGCAGCTTTTTGCGCCAAATCTTGGGGCCTTGGTCGTGGGCCGGCTTTGGAATTGTAAGTACACACCACTTCATGTCGCATATCATTCCCAATGCGTCCTAAGCGGACACTAGATCTCGGAGTCAGCGTCCTCACCACGACGGCTCCGTTGTACCTCTCCGAACTGGTTCCGACCCATATCCGTGGTAGAGCGGTTGGATTTTGCATCGCCGGAGTGGCTGTGGTGGCCATTTTCGCAACCACTATTGTCTGGGGAACCGAAAAGATAAACGATGAGCGTCAGTACAAGGTTCCACTCGCCATCCAAGCGGCATGCCCTGTCGCATTTGGTTGTCTTACGCTTTTATGCTCAGAGTCACCCGTCTGGTATGCTCAACATGACCGGTTGGATCGTGCGCGTCTCACGCTCATGGCTCTTCGAAATAATATGACGGAGATTGTTGACGCGGAGCTCTCTATGCATCAAGTCGCTGTTACCGCGGAAGCCGAACGTCGGAGACAGACAAGATTTTGGGATATCTTGCACTCCGCGCACCTGAAACGAACAATCACAGCAGGAGCGCTACTTAGCTCGAGTCAAGTCGGCGGACAGATTCTGGTTGGGACTTACTCCACTGTCATCCTCGTACAAAGCGGGGTTGCGAACCCTTTCCAGATCACCATCATCATCACTTGCTTGCAATGCCTTGGGACAATCATCGGGCCCACACTCGTGGACAAAGCCGGCAGGAGACCAGTGGCCATCACAGGTTTCTCAATACTCTTTCTCCTCAATATGACGGCTGGAGGGTTAGCTGCAGCAGGTCTGACGACAAAAAGTCAGAGATTGGGTCTTGCGGCCGTGTTCATCACATTTGCCTTCTTTAACGCTGCCTCGTTCCTATCGCTGTAAGTGAGCGAGAATTATCCTACTGTACAGCCACCCAGCCAGCGTCTCCACATGCTGACTATACATCAGAGCATTTGTACTGCCGACCGAAATTGCCACGACATCGCTAAGAGAGCCAACCATGGCCTGGTCATTATTCTGGTCCTACGTGACGGCTGTCATCACGACGTTCGCAGTTCCGCAGATCACGGCCGCGGATGCCGGTAACCTAGGCGCCAAAGCGGCTTTCATTTTTGGTGGCTGTGTCTTCATCACCTTGGTCTGGGCATACTTTTACATTCCGGAGACAAAGGCGAGGACAATAGCAGAGGTCGATGAAATGTATGCCATCAACTTGCCGATGCGGCGTTGGAGGAATTATCAATGTCAGGCTGTGATCAACACGGCAATTGAGGTGCAAAGGCATGGGAGTATAGATGGGGAAGATGCTTAGGCTGGCTTCTGGGTGACTTGTCATGAAGCGACCGTCGGAGAACCTCATGGATGAAATTGAGATCGATGGAAACTGTCGAAGAAGCAATAACTAAATGGGCCGAAACCATCAACCGGCTAGATAATTGTAGCGGTTAAGAAAGCAGGTAGCCAACAAATCCACCTGTAACGTGGGTATAACAGAGAGGAATCACGTGTACACAAGAATAGGGGGTGGAATGGCAAGGACTGAAGCCTTGTTCTCTATCTTAGGTCTTTGGTTTCGTCCTTATATCTTGTTTCCGTCTCTCCAGCCATTCTGCATTCTGCGGTTGTCAAACTTGTGGTACAACTTGAGTTGAAGGAGTGCTCTGTTCTCCATCAAGTTGAGGTCCTGCCTCGCATGTTTATATAGACAAAGATTGTCGCCATCTTTCGGTGTCTCCGTGTTCAGCTCGTAGACGAAACTCTTGTCTAGCTGAACATTCATTGCCACGCTGAAAACGTTGCCACATATTGTCTCACAGTTCAACAGTAGGAATATTCTTCATACTATTCCTGGTGCCAGAGTAAGTGGGTTTGAGGTAATAATGCCGAAGGATATTATTAAGAGAATCAGTTCTGTGGGGTATCATATCGAGAATGTCACTCTTCTTCGAGCTGTTATTCCTAAGTGGACTTAGTGTAAGAAGTATGGTAGTGATATTGTTCAGGTGATTCAGGATAGAGCGCGACGGAGGGATTTACATCAAGCAGATCAGACAAGGGACTAATAGCGCCATCGGACCAGAATCGAGCTTCAACATCAAAATCTATTGCCAGTCAGCAAGGTGGCAATACTCGTCCGGTTGGGCGACCAAAAAAGAGTGTTACAACTCTGTCAACAGCTCGATCGACTACCACAAACACCTTCACGATTGCGAATATCACAGACGATTGGCATTGAAACAGAATCATCAAAGTTCGATATCCGTGTCTCAAGAACCGTTGGCTGTACTGGGAACACGTTTAGCCCTGGCGCAATTAAACGATTCAACGATATTTGTTGTGATATGAGGCCTGACTGACAAATAGATCATGGAAACGTTCCGGTGCTTTGAAATCAGATAAATGTTCTGGGAAGAGGATTCGAAGTATATATATCTCTTCTTCGTCCTCATAGATAAAGGTTGAATATTACATGCTTCCACTGCTTGAAATTCACATTGACTCAACCCTCTGTGCTGGCAGAGGAGACTCAGCCATCAAGCCCTCAGGGTGATTCCAGGATTCTCACACAGCCAGCTAAAACAAAACGAAAGAGAGCCATCAAACCCACCGCACACTCAACATTGACAGCTGCTATGTTCAAGTAGTTTACCTGGACGGCCCACCCACCGGGAGCCATTTCACAGATCCAAATATACTGGATCTGTGAAATGGATTATAGCTCGCGCGATTTTCCATCTATATCGCTATACTGGCGATATAGGACTTGAGGCGAAAATACCAAAAGAAAGGGCCCCCTCCTAAGGTCCATCTCTGACGAAACTCATAGATGGGGCGCCGCAGCCAGTGAAAGCTTCAGCCACACAAGTTCAACTGTAGAAGAGTTTGAATCAGTGACCCTCCCAACGGTATGAACAAGACGACATCATCAACAATCACTGGCTGGAGCATTACGTTTACCCATCTAGGGCACCTAGAAAGCTCAATGGAGTCTAGGCCGGACAACCCTCTTACCTTCACCTATGATTAAACACTAGTGAGGCCCCTCAATTCTATCGGTTCGACTACAACTCGAGTGTTTTACCGCTCGGTTACGTCCTTGATAGGTCAACCACGATTTGGTGTCAATTTTGAAGCAGTTTCTGGCGGAATAAAATATAAACTTGAATTTTTTATTTTTTTAATTTTGGAATCGCCCGGTTAGGGCTTGGCGTTGTGCGGCGACGCCAAGAGCGACGAGCCGGCCAATCACGTAACTATTTTCCGGGATCACGTGCTCCCCCGGTGTCTATGTGGCGGGTGGGCACCCTACTCGATAGATATCGATATGCTCGATATCGAGATGATCCAGGCATTGGATCCAGTCTGTGGACCACCTCAGACAAGCTCTACTAGTCACACTCGAGATGGTTCGTAACTGAGCGTTCACGGACAAGCTGTCACGGGACCATATGCCAAGGATTACATAATCAGAGGTTCTTCAAGCACTTCCTGCGTAGCATCCCATTTTGACTCTCTTCGTGCTACGTCTTGTACCTAGAACCCGATGTTAGCTAGAATACATTGTTTGTATCCTTGACCTCGAACCCTCACACAAGCCTCGATGTCGACGTGGTCCATGGATTGGATCCGATGGGTCATGGTATTTCATCGGATCCAATCTGTGGACCACCTAAGACGAGCTCTTACTGATCACACTCAAGATGGCCCGTAACGGGGCGTTAACGGATGAGCCTCGATATCGAGATGATCCATGGATTGGATCCGATGAAAGATCACTGCCATTGGATCCAGTCTGTGGACCACCCAAGTCCTTACTGATCACACTCGAGATGTGTGAGGGTTCGGGGTCAAGGATACAGTCAATGTATTCTAGCTAGCATCGAGTTCTAGGTACAAGACGTAGCACGAAGAGAGTCAAGATGGGATGCTACGCAGGAAGTGTTGAACAACCCCTAATTACGTAATCCTTGGCATATGGTCCCGTGACACCTGCGTAGTATACAGTTCAACGCAGGTTGCAGGGAAATTTCCCGCCAAATTTGGCGACCTGTACCGCCGCTTTTGGAGGCATTCATCTGTTGATGCCAAGATCGCTGCCTCTATTCCCATTCCACATTCGGCCCCCCACACTGGGTTGTCTCTCACATTTCCTCACCTTCCCCATGCACTATCGCTGGGGACCAGAAACAGTCCCCTTCAGAAACAGTAAGGGATCCGTCCAACGACGGGTGCCTTTAACTGCACCAACACCATGTTCTCGGCTATCCCTCATTTGAATGTCTAGTGATGATGCAACACAGCACGCTAAAGACAAACCCATTGGCTGAAGAGTGTTACAGTACTAACGAGTCCAACCTTAAAAGACAGTAGGTGATCTCACAGCATTTACAGGTTTTCAGTTCAGGTTCACTGGGACCGACTTGACTTGTGCCCAGGCACCCAATCGAGTGCCTGGAAACATCTTTGTACAGGATGGCAATTGTGAAATGGTGTCCTGGGAGCAATGAAAGCTCCCAGGCACAACAAAGGTATTCCCATGGCACTCCAGGGTAGCACGATAAAAATGTGGGATAAACCCACTGTGTTATGACCCAAGAAAGCGATTTAATTCATCAAGAGTAAACAGAAATTCCTTTTTCCCTTTTGTCAACATCTTTTCTGTGGGATTTCCCTTTTTTTTGTGCTGTCTGAAGAGTCCCCAGGCTCCAGGAAGCCAATTCATTCACGAAGTGCCAATGGAACCTTTCCTCCCTCTGGTTCATGCGTCTGTCAAGCCATTCAAGCAGCTGCCAGACCACTGGATAAAAGGAAGATACCTGATGCCGAGTTCCGTTCGCTAAAAAGAGCATTGTGGTAATCGCTAGTGGTAGGCTGACTAGTCTCGGGAATTGGCGATGTGGGTTGGTGGGCGCAATTCAGCTCCATTTGCGAGGAGTAATTTCTCCATCCGACGCAAATATTTCTTCTTGTAGTATGAAGATAAGCGCCGATAGGTGATTTGGTCTTCTCTTATCTTGACTTGGTCAAAGTACCAGTCAATTTTTTCCTCAAGCTTGACCATGCCTGCCTGCAAGGCTTCAGCTTTCTCCTCAATAGATCTGGAATGCAAGCTTTCACCACGATAAATTATATCGGACGGATGAGAAATATCGCATTGCCGTGGTTGAGCGCCGTTTTCGTGAAGTGTGTTCTGAAATACCGGAAAGACAAACTCCTGATAGAACAAATCCATGGCGTCAGTCTCTTCATCTTTTCTCCTCTCCATCTCGACGATGTCGTCTGTACATGCTATCGCCACCCCATTTGCCACGGCCTCTAGCACTTGTGCCTTTTGTTCAACCGACCCGAAATACCACGTACGCCCAATGCCGTGGAATGTTACTGTATCAGTGACGCCGGACGTGTTATCGTTCTCCTGAGGAGCTTGAGTCGATGCTGCAGTCATTGAGACAGGTGACCGTGGCTTCTCATCTGCTCGCTCATGTCGTATTTGCTCATGGCCATAAGTGTCACTTGCCATCTCGCTACTCCCGACAACGATTGCATGTGTAGTCCGGTGTCTGGTTACTCTGGTGTCGCAATTTTCCATGGCTTCTAGAAAGGGGCTGTCTCTTGAAGGTAGATAGGTTTCGTCCTGCTCCGAGCCTCCGGAAGGTGTAACTCTTGGGTTCGATGACTCTCCAGTAACCTCAATCAAGTCTGACAGCAAGTCTTGCGTCAGCGTCACAGTATAGTCATCAAATTGAGAGCATACCATCAATAAATGATCCATCGTCTTCCTCCATCGGGTGGTCCGGTCGTATCCGCCGGCCATGACTCCGTCTAGTTCGCCGCATTAGGCGTCTAGAGTTGTCGGTGTCGTTTCTGTGCTGAATCTGGAGCAGCCGGACGACTGACTCCAGAATCTTCTCTTGGCTGACGCCTTGAACGGCCGAGAAATGGTTTCCGCCTTCCTGATCGATAAAAGTTTGTGCAAGAGGGCGAAAAGTTTGTCGGGAGCCGTCTTTTGGAGATTGTGATCGATAGAAGGCTCGAATGTCTTCGCCTAGCCGCTTCACTGCTTTCGGCGACTTTATGCCTATGCTCTCAGAGCAACCTTTTATCGAACGGATGCGTTTCATACGGATACGAGCCGTACGTGAAACTGACGGAGGAGCATAAAAATATGATCTACTTCAAGGAGCAGAGATTTTGAAGGAGGAGAAGAGCAAAAAGGAGGGAGATTTCAGGGGGATTGTTTTCACGATGCACTCTTTGGCGCTTGTACTGTGCCAAGAGGCAGGGGGTGCTAGGGCTACCCCGGCACTGAGCACATGTAACTGCCAAGGACTAGTAGCCCAACAGTCTAGATCGGATCGCAGGGAGCTCTAGTCATGAAATCCTTTGGTCCTCCATAAGCGGTACTATACGGTGATGAATGCACTGAATCGTATCAACTCAGGCGACGCGAGTGAATCCCAAACTTCATGATAGTCGAGCCCACGTTGGCCTACGTTCGTCCCAACATCCGAACCCGGCAAGGTAATGAATTATGTTGGACAATAGCACTGAACAAATGCTAACCAATCATTTATGACAAACTAGGATATTTTGCAACACTCACTCAATAGATTGTATCACCATTAACAGGCAGCAATGGTGACATACACTCATTAGATAGATATATAGATGGGCTTTACCCTACACTCATGAGGAGAGCCAGAGCATTCTTTCAATCCACGAAGTTCAACAAATTACCGTACAGCAGATCGCAGCAGAACGCAGGTTGGCTTGATTTTCCGATCAATCAAATGGATATCACGTTTACCGTACCTAGATTATGCCCACGCTGTACAACCCTATTGTGCCGCCGCGATAACTGCACGCTTGGTCCTATACCGGCTTCAATGTCTACGTTCCGAAGAGTCCTCTTTGGCCAGCCGCGGCCGCCTCCGCACTCGAACAACCAAAACCTCCGAGAAGAATATGTGATTCTCATCAGGCTCGAGACGATACTCATTGTACTTATTCTTATTACACCTCTATTCAAATTACAATATCTCATCTCGCACATGTACACCTCGATATCAATATCTGAACCTAAAGTGCGTTCTGACAATGACCTAGAAATGACCGGTCTAACTCTTGAACCATTCCACATCTGAATAATCTGGACTGAATCTATAACAATCTCTATCGACAGCCCATGTAAAGATGCGGAGGATGTGAGGTGAGATGTATCTATATCTTCTGGAGATGTATGGTCCACCCCTTCCATCGACGCTTGACCAGGAGTTGGTCTTTTCTCTTGATCGAGTAGTATAGGTTTGCTGTGGCCGCTGTCACCGTCGGAAAGCGAGGAGCCTGATGAGGATTCCATAGTGTCTTTGTATGTCAGCGTCTCGTTGAACATAATATGTGGTGTGTGAAGGATTGTGAGGCTGTCGAGGAGCCAAATCCGGTAATTGGTGGTGCTGTCATCTTGCATACCTACAAGATAGCCTCGAAGCGTACGAGCGGTGGATTTCTCCGACTTGACGAGCTGATAAGGAGGTTTGTGGTAGTAGACTACGCATCCGAATCGTCGTAGGTGGGAGAGGTCGACCGTTTCCTCTTCACGCTTGATTGCTTTCCAGAACATTTGGTAGGGCGTAGTTTGATGAGACTCTCGCGTAGCGGACCTGTTACCAATAGGAGAGAGCTTCGTTCCACAACGTCTGTGGGAGACCGCTGTCGAGCATCATAGCTCGTGCTTTGGTGAGCAAGACCTTATTAGAGGCCTCGGCGATGCCATTTTGCTCAGGCGTATAGGCGGCCGAATACTCGAGACGAATAGCTTCGCGATTGTAAAGCTCTTGAAGTGTCGTGGACTCCGAATTCTGTTCCTTGGTCGATGCGAACCACTTGGATACAGAATGGTCGACAATGAACTTTGGTCCATTGAACAAAGTTGACAGTAGTCTGATGTGCATCTCCTTTCACCACTAGAGGGAAAATCCAGCGATATCGAGAGTAGTCGTCCGTTATCACGACCACATAGTACTGGTCGGAGAATGATTCTGGCTGAATGCGACCGATAAGGTCGACGTGTACCTTTTCGAGAGGTCGCAGAGCACGTTGCTGAGGTGCCCGTGATACCTTTCGTGTTAATTTAGTAAGCTGACAAACTTCGCACGGTGGAAGTTGTTGAAAGGGTGCGTGTGGCAGTCTGTGTGTAGCTGTTTGGATATTTCACATGGTCGTGATGCTAGGATGTCCAAGCCGTAGATGCCATAGATCAGTCTGGTCAAGGCCTCTGCTCGTCACAGAAGAAGGCTGATCCAAGGGTATGGTAGCTGTAGTTCCGTTTGGAAGAGCTGTGAGAAAGGCGCTGCTATCCTTGTGCACTAACTGACGATCAGGGGAAGCTAGCACTCTAGTATGCGTGGAAGCTGTAGAATGTAGTGTCGCTAGCTGAAGGATGTTGAGGTCGTGGTGAATGGGTGCATAGCCAAAAGGGCGGTTGCTACTAACGTGTCGGAACGTGCAATCGAGATTGCTAAAGTAGACCCCTTTGGCGCGGAACTGGTTGCTGCTGAGAAGGTTGATCGGTAGATCAGACACATGCAGCACTCGTTGGAGTGTGATTAGCTGTACGCCTCCATCAGGCAGGCTAAGATCGAGGTTGATGGAACCTTGAGTCGTACTGTAAAGGTGATGAACGGTTTAGCACTTGAGTGCCTGTCATGCAGGGAGGATGTCGTCGCCAAAGCTTGTTGAGCAACCACACACCAAGCTCTAATTACAAGAAAAGTTCAAATACTCTCGCCATCTTTCTACCCACCCATGTTTGCTTGCCCCTTACATAATCCATGCACATAGCGCCCCGCTACAGTACATGTGTACGTCCCAGTGGCACCGTGAATGATGACCGGTGGTGTGATCGGCTGTGGATCGAGGAGTGGCTGCGTTGTAATGCAGCAATGCTCGTTGGCTTCGGAGTCGACGACCCAGCAGGTGTCATTCGTCGTGGCTGTAAGCATATGAATGGGAGAGACGGAGATCATGGTGGCTCGCGAGTCTGGCGCATTCCCATTAGTTGCCGTTTGAGGCGTAGTTGGCTTCTTTTCAGGATGCTGAATGAAGCATTCTTCGTCGGTATGGTTCGATCGAGGATGAATTTTGCAGGTGCCAATGTGCTTGGACTTATTGCTTTGTTGGCAGTCCACATTGGGACTAGTCTAGTCACGTGCACCGCACCCTTCGGTGCCCCTTTTTGTAGCTTGCACCCTCGCCCAGATAGATTCATTCAATCAATCTCCTCTCGGCTCAACAACAGGCTCTACTAATCACATTCGACATGCTTCGTAACCGAGCGTGAACGGACGAGCCTCGACGTCGAGATGGTCCATTGATTTGTGAAATATGCCAAGGCGCTAGTAACTGGGAATAAAAGCGGCCTTCGGCACGCCCTCACTTAGTTAGCTACGAATAAAATTCCACTCGTTATTTTACAGATTGGATCTGATGCTGGGGGTCTTTCATCGGATCCAGTTTGTGAACCACCTAATCGCACTCGAAATGTTTCGTAACCGAGCGTGAACGGCAAGCCTCGACGTCGAGATGATCCATGAATCCGACCCCACGACATTACCACCGCCATCGGATCCAATCCGTAGACCACCTAGCGCAATGTATATCATCTTGGGAGAAATGTGGGGCTATCCAAATATCCAAATGAGATCCAAATCTATTCAAATCAAATCAAATCAAATCAATCCTTTTCGAATCCAAATCAAATTAAATTCGAGGCTCGATTTGATTTAACTTATTTGTTTACAAGCCTACTCCGTTAGTCATCTATCTTAAGGGCCGCCATTTGTTCGGTCCTTTTCGTCCCATCAGCCCGCATTTTCCAAAAACTTCATCGGCCATTTGTTTGAATTCACGTCCAGTTTCCAATTTACCATGACTACGTCCCTTATTAACCTCGTGAAAAGCGTTCCACTGCTCAGTGGCAACGCCATTGACGTTTCCGCCTCGATCGGGCGTCGTCCCTTCTTTGTGCCTCTACGAGACGTACCACGACACTATGAAGGCACGACCGGCAAATGGACCAAAATAGGACATCCAGCAACTCTCATCAACAAGCCCGGACCGGTCCGGCAAGGCAATATCATCCGGAGTTTCGGTTGTTGTGTATAATATAAAGAAATCGTCTGGCCCAGCAGACTTATTCCTCTCCTCAGTGTACGTTTCGGCGTTCAACTTCTTTTTGACAAATTTACACCGTCCTACTTCGCGCACAATTTTTGCTCTGAGAATCCGTAGGCTGCGTCTGAATACTGAGGGAGAAATCGCCGGCCGACACGTTCGGAGCGTTGAGGATGACATGGAATAACTGCTTCTCCGCCAGAATGATACAAAAGATCAAGCCGGGAGACTTCCAAAACCTTCTGGCGCTGGACGCTGCACTGGCGAAGTGACACGAGGATCTGCCATTTTTCTTGAAAAGAGAAATTTACACAGCGGTCGGAGCGTCTAAGGAAGAGGCATATCGACCACCAGTAATGTTGCTGCATATTTTCAAGGCCCAAGCAAGAGCAATTGAAGCTCGGTTCGTTGCACTACACCGTCCAAGCAACGCTGAAGTTGATCGCGCCAGATACCTACACCTGAAAATTCTTTTGACTCGGCCAGTGTTCGTCTCCCTGTTATACAACATTGGAGCGAAGCTTCAGCCTCTGTCGCCTGCTCTTTCTCTACAAGCGAACCTTCAAGAATTGATGGTGCAAAAAATTAGTCGCCATTGCATAGTTGCTGCTCGCAGCCTAATAGCCACGATTTGTAATGATATCACTTCCACCAACGGAACAGATCCTGCATGGTGATATAATGTCTTTTGTGAGTTTGCTCTCCATGATGTTCGCATTGATAATGTCTTTGTCTAGCTGTATCAAATTAGATGCTCTAAACGGACACGAGCTGACTAGGGAAGACATATATGCAGCTGCCACTCTCTTTGCTGTCGAGAGGCTTTCTCCTTTATTTGAGCCAGATAGTCTGCCAGAATGGAAAGAGCACTGGGAAAGGTGTCTCAACAACCTCTATACTCACAGGGCCCAGAGCCGATCTGCTCGCAAATGCTAACACGCGCAGCTACATCTTCTCGTAAATTTGCATCCTCAACTGACGCCTTGGGGAAATCTGTTCAGCAGGTCACAGCTCCCGAGTTGACAGCGGACGTGGAGATCTCAAACCCCAATATCATCGAAGGATTATGTGCTCCTACCTATACGGCATTCGAAGTTAATGCAGCCGAGGTGCAAGACACATCCTGGCTAGAAAACACTCTCTTTGGTACCGATATGAACTTCGACTGCTCAATTAACGAATGGTTCGATGCGTGAGGTGAGTGACATGCCTATTACCTGCACATGTACTCTGCGAAAATTGAGTGACAATAGGGCATTGCGTGGCAGTGTGGTACACACGATCGACCACTATCTAGATCTTACGCAGTCCGAAAATACCTAACAAGACAGCGTCATCAATGTGGACGAGTTTGGATGTGCCAATCTGCTAATGAGGCCGTAGCCGGCAGTGCTGGGTGTTCATTGTAAAGCAAAAACATTGAGGAAGCTTCGACAAGTACACACCGTGTTAGGGAACCTTGAGCAAACCCCCATCGATCGTTTGAAAGAAGGCCTCGGCTGGCAAATCGAAACTCGGAACGGGCAACGTAGGATAGGTAATGGCGGAATAAATCGAGAAGTTCTGAACGTGGTACTCGAATTTCATATAAGCCCAAGTCCAAGACTGTATCAAGTCTGGGCGTGGACCTGTCAAACTGGGTACAACTTGAGATGTATTGTATGCTCTAAGCTCTTCCAACGAGTGTGAAATAGAGCTCATCTATATCTATTTACGCAGTGTACGCTGGCGTTGGTGCCTATTAATGGTGTTGCACGCCAGGAAGTGATGTTAGAGAATGAGTTGGTTTGCCATGAACGATTTGTTACTATTTGTTCAACAGTATATCTTACTTGTAGCAGATGGCCGTGCAGAATCAGATTTGATTCACGGAGAGGTGCGACTGTTATGTGTCATTTCTTGAGGAGATGCTTAAGTGTCTGCGAATGCTCGTCTTTGAGTTTGATCAAATCATAGATGGGCGATTGGGCCAGCCCTTTCCGCTGCGAAGAGAGGAGGAGACGAACAACGTCGGTGGTGGTGACTATGCTGGTTGCGGTCGAGATGATGCGATACGACACGAGTGCGAGAAGCGACGACTTAGTCTCCAGTGACAGGAATGGGGTCTCGCCAAATCCATCAAATGCAAGCTTTTCCGACTCACCGGATTGGGCGTGTAAAAGTCTTGACCTCAGACACGACCTCGTGCCGGTAACCACGGAAGCAAGGGACTCCACACTAGAGGGTGGGGCGTGGGACCTCGATGACATCATTGACCCGGTGTACGGTGTTGCTCGCTTGCTTGCTTACAAAGTGGCCTGGGTACAAGAGAAATCCGCGGCATTGTATCGGAAGCAATTTGCTGTTAAATGCAACCTTCATAAGGTGGATATCAATTCGGCAAAGTGTGGCTCCGGGAATGTCATTTGTGGTGTAGATTTTCCGGAAACCTTGGCACACAAGAACATCAATTCTGCTTCATATTGTTGATTTCGTTCCCATCACTAGTTGGATTCCTACGTATGTTGTGGAATGACATACACCATTGAGCAGCGCCCAGAGGCTTGCGCTGAGCAGTAAAATGGGTTCTACACCAGATCCTTCGAAAGGCCCAACAGTCAGGACTTTGATCCAAGGGAGCCCAACCATCCCGAGAAGTATTCAGCTCGACTGTGTTAGAGACTAGGGCGAGGCCAACTAGCACAAGATAATGGCCTAGATCACCCAAGAGTTTTGCGAGAGATGTAGACCTCAGAGTCGTACATGCATTTAGAGTGTTCGTAGAAGAGGGATGGATTCTATGACTATAGTTCATTCCAGAGAGGCTCAGATCTCCATCACGACACCTGCTTCTATCCTTGAGACGGCATTGAACCGCGCAGCCACCTATGCCCGGTCTCCGAGGATTGGCAATTATTCCCCACAACGATAGGTTGATACTAGGCCTAGATCCTAGTCTCGGACGCAGGACATTTGCAGATATTCGCGAGAAGAAGCCCCAAATGAAGATCGCCATGGGTCCCGATACAGGGGACAGTTGATAGACTGTGGAGTCTAGAGAAGGAATGTGTTGTTGTTTTTCTCTCTAAGAGAGAGCAAGGAAGGGCGCAAGTTGCCAAGCCAAACAGCCTCACGTGACGTTGCCAAGGCAACGCGTCACGTGACTGGCCAACAACAGTCAAATCGGCTGCTTTAGCCCGTCGATATCTTGAAGCGCACGGGATCTCTGTCAAGGATATCCTGATATGGGGAGGCGAAATCGTCTTTGCGAACCGCCCGGAAGAATGCTTACTTCCGTGCCACGATCTCAGCCGGGGTTTTAATGCTGTGCTCTAGGAAGCCTTGACGACTCCCTGGTGGAAGAATCAGCCGGAAGAACTTCCCGCCGTCGACTTTTCTGACTTCGTCGTCTTCTGTAGAGAGGACTTACCCGACGACGTGGCGTATCTGCTCCCGTGGATCATGGCAGAGACGAAGATCGTTCTCGAACGTCAATTCTATTCATTCCCGGGCCGATGGACCCCAAAAAGATGGCCAAGACAACTGTTCCATTGCATCCCGGTGCAGAAAGATTTTACCGCGAGAAGGGATATTTGTGAAGCAAGAGGCTAGCTAATCGCCTGTTCGGGTAGTAAACAGCCCGTGTACTTGGAAGCGTCTCTTCACTAGTCCCTGTTTGTGTGAGTACTCCGGGAATTTGTCGATGACATGTTTATACTCCTCGAAACCATCTTTCTAGAAATCAGCATCGCCCATTAACATCTCCGTCTCCCGTACATGTTCCTTGAGCCACGGTAACATGTACGCAAGGCTGCCCGTGATCGGAGTGCTTCGTATCGCACTTTCAAGGCTTCTCCAAAGACCTTCTGCAATGTGCGGACAATCCACGGGTTGGCCTCATACATAGGTCGCATAATAGCTACTACATGTATGATGGGCCACTGGTTTGAAATCAGTCAAGGGATAAGTACAATGCTGGCAACGATCGACGATCGAGGGCTTTGATGTCGAGAAGATGGCGTTAATTTCGCTATCTTCAGGCATCTGAGAAAGGTCTTTTCCCGGACCGACGGCGTACAAGTTGACGCCAGGAGGAAGCAAATGTGGAATTTTAACCTTGCGCTCCATGAGTGAGGGTTTTAGAGCGCCGGTTATGGACTCGTTCTCTGTGACTAGAACGCCGAAGTCTTCTTCCATTATGCCTCGTTGCCATGCAGCTGCAGTCACTGCGCAAGAGTTAGCACTCCAATGTAAAAGGAATCGTACGATACACCAATTTTGATATTCTGGTATGTCAATCCGCTTTCCTCTCAGATCTGGTGGATTTGCAATACCAGAATTCTTGTTGATGTACGTAAACTGATGTCTGAAGAAGCGCGACGGGAATATCGGCAGAGCAACGAAAGGCTGATGGTCTTGATTCAAGATAAGGACATATGATGAGATCTAGACTTCAGAGATGTCGAACTCCTAAAAAAGCAATTGCCGGAAGAATTTGCTATGTCATTAGCTACTAGAGGCAGAGACTACGATGGGCATGTGTCAAACTTCTCTTCATTGAAAGAATGCTCTGTCCCTCTTCGATTAGAGGGTGGCATTGAGCCTGTCTATATATCTATCTAACGAGTGTACGTCATCATTGCTTCCCGTCAATTGTAATACAGTCTGGTGAGTGAGTGTTGTAAAATAACCCGGTTAGTAGTGAACGATAGGCCATCAATTGTTCAACGGCATGGCCTACCTTTCTTCAATACGATAGTTCAGAACACCAAATCGATACCCTCTAGCATCTTCTAGCACTTTCATTGATCATAGCCCCAGCAAGCGAAGGGTAGTATGAGCTCCATGATGCTGGCTGAATACCATGAGAGGGTAGAGAATCTCGTTGTCTCAGCCCTATAGCTGTGGACTAGCTTTGACGGGTGGTATATACCTAGGAACTGTAGCTATACAACACGCCGATAGCAATTCGTGTTCTGGCGTGACAGCATGACTTGGACACCGCCAACAACGATCGTGGGTGCAGACAAGTTTCCCCGCATGTTCAAAGTTCCGGATCCGATCCCCGGGTTGCGAAAACATAAAAGGATATGAGGACCGCACAATCCCGATCCGCGGCATTTTACCAACTACGTCACTGCAGAAGCCATGTCGGACAACAGCGGAAAGGTATCTAACAAAAGGCGATTGGGATTCGGAAAAGCTTGTTTCACCTGTCGGAAGAAGAAGCATCGTTGTGACGGGAGGCGACCAAACTGCTTCGGCGGCGAAAATAGAGGGCTGCGATGCGAATATGCCGACGATGTGGCCCAACCTCTGCTAGGAGGGTGAGAACCGACTGCAGCTTTAACGTGAATACCAAGACTGATTACGTCTAGCATCGATAACGTCGCTCGTGCTCCCCGTCGACGAGGAGACCCAAGAGGCAGAACCCGAGATTTGTTGCCAGCCACTGAGGAAACCGAAGGATTCTTAGGAGGAGCAGTTGGTCAGAGATCGAGGAACATCGATGGGAGTGGTGAGAGTGTTCAGGTTCCATCGCCAGAGGAGGTAGCAGGCGCGTGTATCAAACGTGACATCTTTGTCTCATCCACAGCGAGCCTGGTCGAGTCCAATGGGTATTTGGGCGACTCCTCCACCCTGGGGTTTGTATCAAAGATCAGGCCCGAATTGCAACCGACCACGGATGGCACACATAGTATAGTGATGGTAAGCTAGATCTGCCCATCGCCATCGTCAACAGTGAGGATTGTTCACGAGATCCAGACTGTTACTCCGGAAGATTCAGCTGTCCCCCTAACGTCAATCTCTCCCTCTGTTTCTCAAGACGAGGGTTGCAGTCACTACGAATTACCGGCATGAGAGATCGCAAACGAATTGGTCGATGCGTACTTCGAACGGGTACATGTGCTCTACCCGTTCCTCCATGAAGGAAGCTTCCGAGCACATTACGAGCAGCTTTGGGTAGACCCAGACCTCTCGAAACCGAAAAAACCCTTCCTGGCTGGCCCTCGTGAACCTTGTCTTTGCGTACGGGTGCGAATTTTGCCTCGCAGGCGATATAGACGAGTTTGACAAACACTACTCGACTTTCATCGAACGTGCGAAAAGGATCATCCTGTCCTTGGTCTTCCGGAGTGCGGATCTCGCTCTCGTGCAAGCACTTCTTCTGCTGTGCCGTTATATGCAGGGTACCCTCGCGTTGAATGCGTGTTGGAATTTCAGTGGGCTGATGATACGTAATGCAATCAGTATCGGCCTCCATGTCGACCCAACGGATGATGGAACTATTTTGCCGGTGGAAAGGGAATCAAGAAAACGACTATGGTGGGGATGCCTAGTTCTCGATCGTACATTGTGTATGAAACTGGGCCGCCCGCCTTCGATCCGCGAAACTGATGCTCATGGAGTTGATCTACCCTTGGAAGTGGACGACCAATACATCATTGACACTTCTTTGGTGCCACGGCAACCCTTGGGACGGCCTTCCCGAATGTCCTTCTTTGTTCAAACCATCAAACTGTCCCACATAATTGACTGCATACTGTCCAGGATCTACCCCACCAATGCTAAGGGAGAGAAGAAACGATATCAGACTTCGTTATCCCATCGGACTGATGAATCTTCCATCCTGGGAAATACCTTTCTGCTCGACGGCCAATTGCAGGCCTGGTGGAATGAGATGCCCCTTTACCTCAGAGAAGACCCCAACATGCCTGACGGTATCGACTTTCAGCGTCAAAGGCGCGTTATGCGAATCCGATTTCTTCAAATCCGGCTTCTGCTCCAGAGGCCAATATTTTTGCTTTTTAGCCAGGGTCAGATTCAGGACGAATTCATGAGAGCTGGTGCAGTTGCATCTTCCCAGGTGTGCATCTTTGCAGCCCAAGAGACGATTCAATTGATACACCAGGACTACAACCGGCAGTTTCTCAACTCTGTGTGGTACAATTTGCACTGTAGGTGTCCTATCCTTCCAGATGAGGATTCTACTCACATGGCAGTAGATGTGTTCACTTCTCTGGCTGTTCTCATGACCGTTCAGACGATGGAAAAGTCCTTACGCAGCCTCTTATCGTCACTACCTGAGCGTGCCGTTTTCGATCGCGGAATGGAATTCCTGCGCGCGGTGAGTACTCTCGCCTCACACTATGTTACAATTCTGGATAGATTGCGAACTCCGCCTTCTGGGCCCAACGAGGTACCCCTATCTTGAAATAATGAACTAAAAGTCCAAGCGCTGACATGCAACAGAATACACAGACGATACCTAGTCGGAACCCTACCGAACCATTGACTGAGCAAGCCTGCGCTCCTCAGACGGATCCCAGTCTATTCGGATTCCGAGATGACATTGATTTCCCCGTCGTCGACTCTCTGAATTCGCTTTTCGAGACTGGACTCCCGCTGTCCACGACGGACTGGGCATGTTTCAATGGTAGTCTTTGAGGGCGGTTGTTGACCAACCAAGCATACTCGAGACCATATCCTGGACCAATAGTAGCTATATGCAGAGATTCCCGCTCGAAAGGATAAGTACGTAATTTGTGCCTCCTTATTCCATCAGTGTTGCTCAGTAGGAAGAAGTGTTGAACACCTTTAGCCTCTCAAAACGTTCCTACCATATCAACAAATAGTATGGGGGATCAATTGCTACTCCTTAACAATAATGCCCACATTCCAATGTCATGACAATGCGACCGCACACGGGCTCAGACCTGCCCTCAGAACTCTGCCGCGCTTTGATCAAGTATCGTTTGGCCCTCTCCGCTCTCTGTACGGTCCGCACATAAGAACTCTGCTACTTTTGAGACACCGAAGAATCTGATGTACACAAGCGGTAAAGATGGGTCCGATCCCGAGAAATCCGCGGCATTCTTTTGTCGGGATTCGGAAGTGTCGGAAACGGACTGTCAGCAGCGTTGGCGGGGGTCGCCTCCCGTAAGGAGCGGAGGCGACTCCAGGAGGCGCTAAGGGAGGCGAGAGTCGCCTCCTAAGGTTGAGGAGGCGCGAGGCGGAGTCTCCCGACAACGCTGACTTGTCAGACGCTAGATGGGTCCGTTCCCGCCTACAAGTTGCACTTCCATTCATGAATTACTAATACCGCCACAGCCATATTTCTTGAATAACATTTTGAGAAAGGAAGATATTACGTTCAGGGTTGCAAGTCAGGGGTTAGTGAGGTCTCAATAAGTTCATTTATTTCCAAGGTAAAGCAAAGCCTCGTTCTCTTTGACTCGAGCTCTTGTCAATTTATCACTTGGTGCACTCATTTCATCGCCTCCAAATAGCCAACCTGAAGACTGGCCACGATGTCTCGCTTCCCATATGGTGTTCCACTACCGAATGGACTTGGCACGGATCCCTCTTTACCCGCTGATGCTCCAACAATAGGCTTCAAGCTCAACCATCTCTGTCTTCGAGTGCAAGATTTGGACAAATCACTGCATTTCTACATCAACCTTATGGGTATGCGCACCGTCTTCGTCACCAATACTGGTCCTATGACAGTGTACTTCCTGGGTTACCCATCAACAGATCGACACCGTGAACACCTCGATGAATTCGGCAAAGAGACACCTATTCCCGACACATTGGGCTTGTTAGAGCTTTTCTATATGCACGGTGCCGAAAAACAACCGGCGGGCTTCTATAGCTCTGGCAATACACCCCCGAATCTAGGGTTTTGTCACCTAGGTTTCAGTGTTCCAGATCTACCAAAGGCATTAAAGAGACTCAAAGAGAGTGGCGTTCCAATCATCAAGGACATCGGTGTATCGACTCGACAGAGCATACCGATCACTGACTGGGAGAACGAACAGGGTATTGGCATTGAAGTCGAGGGAACCGAGAGCGAAATTCACCCGGTCTTCAAGCAAATCTTTGCTAACTTCGCCTATGTTCAAGATCCTGTAAGTTATCATCGGCAAGAGAACCAAATCGGACAAAAAGGCCCTTGCTAAATAGAAGATATAGGATGGATATCTAGTCGAGTTGCTCCCACAAGGCTTTACGGGTGATTAAGCTGCGGCTCAAGCCGATCGCCAAAAGGACACTTAATACAGGACGATATATTCTACAACTCGCGTCAAAATATGTACTTCTATATGTTAAGAATGTATCTACCGTACAGATCCTCTTGAAAAGCGATCTCCGAAAGACGATACCTTGGTGTTCCAATGCGCTATAGGGTTGACAAAACCCGGTCCTTACCAGGATTGTGATTTCGCGAGTCGTAATGTCGAGGTTTTGACCCACCTATTTGCCTCTTTCGGCCAAATCCAGCACCCCGAGCACGAATATTGCACGCATGTCCTTGAAGAGACATTGGCAATAACACTAGTTTCGAAATCGATCTGCTTAATCACTCATATTGTATAGGTGATGAACGGTTTAGCACTTGAGTGCCTGTCACGCAGAGAGGATGTCGTCGTCAGGATCATTGAGCAACCACACAGAAAGCCCTAATTGTTTCATTTCTCTATGCTCTGTGGTTTTTCGTGTGCATATGTGTTCCCTTGGGAGAAAAAAAAAACTATTAAGGCTACGATTGACTTCGTGAAGGCAACCGGTCGATTGCGGACGAATGCTGGGGAAGAATGATTGCCTCGAGCAAGAAGGAGAGTTAAAGTTAGAAAGTTGCTGCGCTGTTGAAAGACTAGCAACATTCAGGAAAGCACCCTTGATGACCTGGCCGAGGACTCGCTGGGCCTGAAAACACAGAAGCCGGGGATCAACAAGGTAACGACGAGCTGGGCATTGAATGAACCGACGGACATCGATAGAAATAATGTAGTATAGGAGCTAGTCCCCTATGGGCTCAGCCCGCACAGGGTGCATGAATATCGTATCGTATCGTACCTAGAACTCGATGCTAGCTAGAATACATTGATTGTATCCTTGACCGCGAACCCTCACCATCTCGATATCGAGGATATCGACTTCTATCGAGTAGGGTGCCCCCTCGGCCACATGATCCACGGATTAGATCTGATGGCGGTGGTATATCATGGGAATCCGATCCATGGACATGTCTATATCGAGGCTCGTCCATCAACGCTCCATACGAGTCGTCTCGAATGTGATCGGTAGAGCTTGTCTGGGCAGTCCAGACTGGATCCGATGAAAAACCACGACCCATCGGATCCAATCCATGGACCACGTCAATATCGAGGCTCGTCCGTTAACGTTCTATACGAGCCATCTCGAGTGTGATCTAGGGCTTGTCTAGGTGGTCCACGGATTGGATCCGATGAAATACCACGACCATCGGATCCAATCCTTGGATGTCAATCTTCTTGTGCAACTTGAGATGAAGGAGTGCTCTGTTCTCTATCTACTTGTCGAGGTCCTGAGGCTCCTTTTATAGGCACACGAATGCTACATTGTTGCACAGAGCAACCATCTGTAACGTCGTCGTCTATAGAAACCTCTCGTCAATATTTCTATGATGGGGTATATACACAACACCCCTGTCCAACAGCAGCATTCATCTTCTAGCTGGATGGTGAGACTTTGCGCTTCATGTTGAGCCTGCCCTAACACCATTTTTGCAGTTGTATGAAACTGAGAGCCCAAGCGAGTCTGTATCGTAGCGCAAGAGCAGTTGGTTCGAGGAATGATTGATTGAATTCGCCAAAGATGAGTAAGAAGCTTTTTTGTACAGTGAACGCCCTGATTTATGATGACTACCAGGGACAACGATAGGTTCATGATAGAAGTAAATGCGATTTCTCAAGGATCAGCTGTAGCGACATCCAATCGAATGGAACAATTCTGAGTTGGTCGGCACACTGAAGAGAAAATGGTTCCAAACATGCGTATTGCGAAATGGATGGTACGCGTAGCTAAGTGAAAATGTTCAATAACGACTCGGCCGGTGACACTCTACGGAGACAATCTGAAGAATGTTGTTGCTTAGCGGCCTGGCCCGCGGCTGATACGATGTTTGATGTCCTCGAGAAATCGTCAACGACGATAGTTGAGTGCACGCATTTCCGGATTCCGGAAAGAACGAGTAGCACGCTGAGCATACAGTGAAAATCCTCAACAGCGACAATTTCATACAAGGACTGGAAGGCGGCAATTTTACGGCGACCTTCAGTTGGAGTTGGAGTCATATGAGCCAGGACTGCATATGAAAGAGTCTGCTGTGCGAGACTAGATCTTGGGACGAACAGAACAGTCTGATCGCCATGGATCTCAAGCCATCATAGCAAGATGGATAGGACCGAGGACGGTAACAGATTTCAAACGAAAATGGTAAATGTCCATATATCTATATCTCTCTAAAGGCACCAAGGGGCTTAGAGCAGCCCTTCGCGCATAAAGACCTGTAAAAGTAGCTTCAACTGAGTTTCGATAGCCCTCCTCCATCCACAAGCCAAGTTACGCACTGAGATTGCCCTACAGATGTCAAGACATGGGTAATGATAGGTGTGCCAGCGAAGCCAATCGAAACACGAAATCTGGCCAAGCGAACGTGATAGGCAAGACGATTCGCGGCGGTCGCAACTTGTTCGGGCGTTTCGTGAAGAGAAAATATGATGGCGAGGCTCAGTGCAGTTTGAGTGTCTGCTACGACGAGTCCAGAGGGGGGCAATATATTTCTCCTGGAAATTTTTCCTCAGCAGGAGGCAGTCGGCGTGATAGCGTTTGGCGTTGGCGTGCCGTTCCAGGATTCCACTCACTCGAGCAATAATGCAGGTGACGTGGACAAGATAGGCGTCTGCAACGAAAGTACCACTAGTACGTGAGTTTCCAGGCTCCTCTGGAAGCGCTGTAGGGTCAAGCCAGTCACCAAGTTGCCAAAGCTCGGGATCCCACAGCCTGTCTGGGCCACGGCGGATACCGAAATCCACCCACGCCCCCATGCTGTCGTATTGCTTGCGTAGAATGCCCACGTCGCCGAAGGTTTGGTATAACGCCCATGGGGTAAGAACAGTCACGTCATCCCAAACGGCCTGAGGAACGCATGCCCGCAGCTTCTGCAGTGCGTTCGGGACAACGAAGGTCGGGATGGATTCAGCTCCTTCTAGCTGTTCGGCCGCGACATCTTCAAGCCAGTCTCCTAACATACCAGCCGTGTTATACAAGAAACTGGCTGAGGGGCAGAAAACTTGTATGTCACCCGTTCACCATTTTCGAGTACTTCGGCGTGTGTAAAAGTGACCTTGCTGCCGGTAGGCTTCCTCAATGACTTGATTCGCAGAACACCAACAAGGTTTTGTCCAAAGTCGATAATGGTTTTTCCAGTCTTGGATGTCAATATAGCTGCCGGCCAAACCTCTTCCGTCACCCTTACTGGTGGAGCGTTGGGTGCAACAAGTTGAGCGTGTGGTAGGTCAAGGGATCTCGCCTTAACCCAGCAGGTATCGTCAAAGTTTTGGCGATCGTTCCACCCGAATTGTTCTTCCCTGGCGTCATACAGCTCGCCGTCGTATATCTCGCTACGGATGATGGCGCTCGGTGCACAGCACCACGACCCATCAGAGTTCAGCCGAAAGGCTTCACCTTGAACTGACGAGATTTCGAGTTGTGAAAGAATAGCAAGTACATCGCCGTAGATGCGTCTCGTACCCCCCGAAGAATCCTAGACGTGTTGCATACCATCCTTCACCAACCTCCACGCCGATAACATTTGGTCCGTTCTCATCTATGAGCGCTGCAATATCGAAGACTTGATAGTTAATGCGATGTCCATAGCTGGTCCAACCAGGAGCCATGCAGTGATTTCCGACTTTCACACCGTTGATATAGGCTTGATAAGAGCCCAGACTGGTGACGTATAATCTCGCTGTCTTCATCTTACCCGTGAACGAGAGGTTGAAAGATTTTCGGAAGCGCAAAGGCCGCATGGGACCATCTCCCTCCATTGTGGCTGATGTTGTGACCGGACGGGCAACCCAATCATGCCGTTCTAACAAAGCGCATTCGACGGTCACCCATGGAGACCACTCAGTTGGCCCAAGGTCCTTGTCGCCCTCGTCATCCGTCACTTTTCCGTATGATCTAACCCTAAGGCGTGCTCGTTCCCGAGACCGTAAAGGCTTGCTGGGCCAACGCACCAGGACAGAGTCTGCACTCGCAACATGATGTAGTTCTTTGTTATTGCCAGGTAGGTGCATGACTTCAATATCATAGGCGTATTGCTCCCAACCTTGAAAGAAAAGCCCCACCCTCGAAAAAAAATCCACCATAGCGAGTAGATTAGGCTATTTTGGTGCTTTTAGCCGTTCTCAATCCAGATCCTCTTTTGTGCCCATCCCGTTTCTCTGGGGTAAATCCGCTCAACCCGGAACAGCAGCGGCGGCTGTATCCTTAGTGTACAAAATCCTCCTACAAATTGATAGCCGACAAAAGACGTCGACAAAACGCGGTTGGAACTCTATCTGAATACTTTGTATAGTAAAGACCGATAAGCCTCGTTGAAGCAAGAAAATTCTCCGGCCGTAAAACGTATACTATTGCGATATGCCCTACTTCCTTCTGTACTTCACACCACTTGAAGTTGTCATGGAACAGATTTGACCAATCCAGATGGCTATCGAGCTGAAACTGGATGGCATTTTCATCTCAAAATGAGTCTTCTAATTGACAAATGGGTTTGAAGTTAAGGCCAAAACCTAGTACGATCCGTTTTAGACGCTTTCGTTCGGCCGAGACATCCAGAACCATGGCAAGATTGCACAACTGTCCCACCGTTGATCGCCGGCGTAGAAGCAGAAGGTGGCAGCCATATATGATGAACACGGAAGCCATAAATTCGGTCTTTGAGGCACTCTCTTTCCTCTTCCAGATCCACATGATGGCGAACAAACAACTGCCTCTCTACGAAAACTCAGGTGTCGGGGGCGCTGTTGAGGAAGAGCCCGTCGAAATGTTATCAGGAGGGGCGAGAGCGTGTGACAGCTGGGACTTGTTCGAGGGGATAATCAAGAAGATGACAAAGTTGGATGTTGTGGAGCAGATCGTGAAGAAGAGGAGTAAAGCTGGCTAAGTAAGACGTGAAGAACGCCATCAAGCTCTTCACCCACGAGCCCCATAAGAAGACAGTGTTTCTATGCTATTTCTCGATGTACCATGCCAGGTCGTTGCTATCATCCAGCTCATACTCGGTAAATCCGTTGCCCATAAACGCAAATTTATTCGCCGAGCCGTATGTAATATTCCAGTCTTCGCCCCTGATCTCACTGATCAAGCGCTTAAATAGTAGACTGCTACCAGCGAAAGTGGCAGTCACCCTTCCATCAACACGATTGTTCTTGTACCACGATCTACACTCCCCCGTCCAAGTCAGCGTTTTATGAATCTGATCACCATACCGCACAAATTGATTCACGGCAGATTGCTTTGGCTCGATGCTTCGAATGTCTTCTCGGGCGATTTTGTCGACCCACTTGAGGATGTAGTCGGAAACCCAATTCAACCCCTCGATCAGGGAGCCATGGCCGACTACAGCATTGGGCCCGGTGAATATGAAGTAATTGGGCATGTCTGGGCAGGCGAGCGACATGTATGACTCGGGTTCGTCCTTCCATTTCTCGCCCAGGCTGATGCCATTACGGCCGATAACTGGGTATGCTGGCCGGTGAGAGACATCAAAGCCAGTTGCGCAGACCACTATGAAAGTATTAGGTCCACTCAAGATACGGCCCTCTTACTTACCAACATCAAATTCTCGCTCTTCACCATCAGCGGTCACAATCGCATTCCTTGTAATTCTCTGGATCGGGCTCTGGGTGAGACCTACATTCGGTAATAGAAATGACTCGAGGTAGCCTTGTCCTGGAGTCACTCTGCGGCAACCTAGCTCCCATTTCGGGATCAGCTTCTGGCACAGTTCCGGATCATGGTTCAATTTGGCAGCCATCTGCTCCTTCGCTATCTCGAAACTGGTCAGGTTCTCGGGCGATCCTTTCACGAACTGCAGCAATTAGTGCCAGTTGCTGAGAAAGGGTGATATACGTCCGTACCAATCTGAAGCCTCGATTGCTGCGCTGAATGAGCGACCGCCTGTACTCACGGTGTGCCCTGGGGTTGGTTGCAAATGTCCGCTTCTGCTCTTCCGAATACGCAGGGTTGTTCGACGTGGCCGCGATACCACCCACATCGTGGCGCGAGACGACCCATGTTGGGCCTCTCTGGAAGCTCACCACCTGTGTTCCAGGCAGCTTTGCCATCTCCGGCAGAATTTGAATTCCGGAAGAACCATTGCCAATGACGGCGATGCGCTTGTGAGAATAGTTGTAGCTGTGATCCCACTCAGCTGAATGGACCTTGTGCCCCGTGAAATCATCAAGGCCGGGGATTTCCGGCCACTTCCAGATATTGAGGAAACCCTGAGCAGATACGACAATATCTGCGAACTCCTCGCGCCTTGACCCTTCGTGCTCGACTGTGACTTTCCATCCCGACGACTCCTCTTGCCAGTGAGCGCCCACAACTCGCGAGTTGAACACGATGTCGCGGTCGAGACCCCACTTCTTAACTGTCTTGGTAAAGTACTCATGGATCTCTGGTCCAGTGGCGTAGTAGCGATTCCAGTACGGATTGGGATCAAAGGGGAAGGCGTAGATATGAGCCGGCACATCGCATTGGATGCCTGGGTAGTTGTTCACCAGCCATGTGCCGCCGGTGTCTGATCTTGCCTCGTAGATGGTGTGGTCCACGATGTCGCTGATCTCTGGTCGCTGATAGCGGAGCTTGTGAGCGAAGATCATGGCAGAAAAGCCGGCGCCGATTGTAATCACTCGTAGTCTCCGTGCAATGTAAGCCGGGTGATTGCGCAGTGGTACATCGAAATCCGAAGCTGATTCGGCATTGTGTTTTATTCCATTGCCTCTGGTGGTGCTCAAATCTGCTGATGGCGTCTTTAAGACAGGGTTTTGGTGGTGTCCATGCTGAGCCAAAACGTGCGCCTCAGGCAATACAGGCGGATCATCGACTGCTATAGGAGCCATGTTCAGTTTATAGACAGACAAGCTCCAAGACCTTTCTTGACGACAGACAACACAGAACAACAATAATGAAAATGTCGATCCGTTGCGGTCTTGGTAATAACGTGCTCCTTTGTTGGTAGCCTTTTAAAACTCGATCCGCAATGCCTTACAGATATTTATATTTCTCGAAGATCCCCGAAAGGGGCAAGCCATTTGAGTAAAATCTGCTCAGAGTGCGGTCGGCATTTGGCCGGATAATTGTGACTTTCCCCAGCCATTGCCGGGACTCTTGGTGCGATTCAGCGGTTCAGGCGGCTATGACTCGCTTCCTCCCATTGCCGTTGTTCCAAACTCTAATCTATCCAGAAGCCAAAGCCTGAAGCTGGGATATGGTCTGCCCCGCGCCAAGATCAACCCCGTTTTTGTTGTTTGGGGAGGGGGGCGGGGAAGGAGAGAAGGGGGGGTTGTGGCTACGAAGAATCTGTGATAATTGGGGCTTCAATTATCAAACGATATAAGTGGCTACAGTGGCTTGGCTCGATGAATTCGAGTCATGCCAGCACTTTTTGGCACGTGATACTGCATCTGTAGCCCAGGAAATCACAAATCCTTTGTTGGCATGTCACGTGAAGCAGTCGTCTTGACATTTTCGAAACTTGCTCAGTCTTGCTCTCTTGTTAGATAGAACAACAACGCAATCCTTCATATCTCTTCTCTGGACTCCACAGTCCATCATCCTTCTCTCCCTTGAAGGATCTACAACACCTCATGCTGCCTAACATAGAGTTCAGAAGCGCGAGAGACAGCAATGAGCGCCGCATACGACGTCGTGCAGGTGTCGCCTGCGAACGCTGTCATGAGAAGAAGGTCTGCTGAGTACTGGAGATCCAGACACGTTACCAGGTACTGACTAATATAGGGTAAATGCGACCTGCAACATCGACAGAAAAATGGCCATGAAGAGGGCTGTACCAATTGTCGGAACGCTGATGTGGTTTGCCGGTAAGCATTTGATCTCCTCCTGATCGTTTTGCAGAGCGCTTACCCTCTTCGCCAATAGAGCTCGGCCGTCTAAGAGGAACCTCACACGCAGAAAGGTATCAGCGGGGTTTACATCCAGCCAGATACCAACTGTCGAAGCCTCTCGCGCTGAAGCTTCCGGCTCAGAAGCAGCAAGACAGAATGCCTCGCTGCTGGTCACTTCGGGAGCGAATTCGGGTGTAACATCACCATTGCAGCCGTTGTATATGCGCACAGCCCACAGCCAAAGTAGCAATGCCTATGACAGTAGAGGCATTGAGAGCGACCGAGACAATCGTTCTCGGAGTGTACATGCTCAGCCAAGTCATGGTGAGAACGCCATCGGCTTCCTTGGAGACTCGGGTTACATGTCAATGTTCCCAGCTACATATGCTCGCACAAGTGCTGATGAAGGCCTGACGATTGGGTCGCGATACCTAGTCAAGCCGCTCTCACCTTTTATCAGAAAATGCTACATCGACATATTCGACGAATTCTGCTCAACATTCTGTCCCATTCTGGACGTTGAGTTGTTAGACAGCTCCCAGTCACTGTTGCTTGAGCAAGCGCTCGCTCTCGTTACCACTACGATTCAACCAGCGCTATTGACGGAGGCAGAGCCATCTGTTCACTACAGCAAGGCCAGGGAGCTTTTCAATTCAGACGCTGAAGCAAATCCACTTGTATCGCTGATTGCAATCATGCTATTCTACTGGTGGAGCACGACGAGCCCCAACGTGGTGAGCAAGAATGGGTCTTGGTACTGGACTGGAGTCGCCATTAGACAGGCGCAAGAGATGGGACTCCACAAACAGCTGCCGGGCAGCCACGGAGGACACTGGCCTGGTGATAGCCAAGCATTACGCAGTCGAATCTGGTGGACGCTCTACGTAAGTGATTCGGTAGACCCGCTACGACTTTGGGCTGATAAGTTTTTTCCCAGGCACGAGAACGCCTCACCTCCATGTCACAGGGCCGCCCTTGTATCATTGACCCTGACGACTGCACTATTGGCAAACCTTCTCCTCAAGACTTTCACTCTGCGCACTGGCAACATGGCGAGGTTTTCGTTCATTATGTCGACCTGTGTGGAATCGTCGGACATGTAGCCGAGCATCTTCGGCGCCATCCGAATGTCAAAGAGCAATCCGACCAGCTCTTCGTGAGGCTTCACGCCTGGTCAAGCGCGCTCCCGGATTATCTGCGGCTACCCTACTCCCGAGGGTCCTCGGCACGATACGCTCGCGACATCCGTCAGTTGCACCTACCGTACTTATCGGCATTGATCCTCCTGGGCATGAAACGGCCAGAGCGCTCAACTCACGCCATGTCTACTCTGGCGGCATCTTCCATTGCACGCATTTTCGAGGACTTTTTGGTCGGAGGCAATCTTCGCTTTTTGCAGGGCATGGCTGGCTGGTACGTCACTCTCGCGCTCCTGGCCCTTATTCGCGCAAGCCAGGTTCAGGTCCTGAAGGACGCAGCTGAAGGCGCCATTGAGGTCTTGGTCGCTGCACTCGGAGATCTGGCGCAACGATGGCCATCGGCGAAAATGTTTCAGGACGGCGTTGAGCAGCTTCGGGCATCACTCGCGTCGGCAAGCATGGTCAGGAACGAAAATCACGCCGAAGAGCCGACCGGAGCTGCCGCCAGCTGCAAGAATCTTGCATTGGTGGTGGCCGGTCAGGTTGAAGTTGAGAACATGTCAGAGACAGACATTCATGAGGCTTTGCGCTATTTCCCTGGGGCTTCCAGAAATTCCACGCCAATATTCGACATTTTGCTATCCTTGACGGGCCCGCTCGATGCACTCAATCACCAAGACGACTTTGACGCAGCATTTCTCGACCTCTTCAACGATATGGACAATCCGCTGTCCAGCTTCTTGCTACCCGGCTATGACGTGCGAGAGATTCGTCTTCGTGGCTAGTACGCATAAGCCACCCTGGTCTCATCCTCGTCCTCGTGCATCTTCCTGTTGAGCTTCATCAACCACACCCTCATGGCCCAAGCACACAGCAAGCTGCCTCCAGCAAAACAGGCCATGGCAATAAAGCCAGGCACGTACCTTGGCCCATCGTGACTCGGCCAGAGATAGGCTGTGTACAGATATGCAATGGTGGCACAAACGTTGACCATGCTGTAGGCCACGGCCTTCTTCTCGGGCGTCTGCGAGAGGGTAGCGGAAACCCAACCCAAGATGACGCTGCCAACGCCGAAAGCACCGGTGGCAAAGAGAATGGAAGCCGCATATCGCGCTGCTGTGTTGAGCGTGGACATACTAATAATGAAGCCAACTATCGCCAGCAGCAGCGTCGCGGTGATATGCCATGTGCGCTCGTTAAAGTGGCCGGATGTCCACGCAATTACGATGCCGACAGCTCCAGACACGAAGTATGGTGGAGAGGTCAGGAGTAACGCCGTAATGTTGGAGAAGCCCATCGATTTCACAATCGTGGGGAAGAAGAATGTGAACGAGCAGGCGCTGATGTGCAGGTTCTGCATCAGACAGAAGAGCCAGGTCTTGGGGTCGCGTACGGCTTGCCGTAAGCCATCCATGGTGCTGCCGCGGGGCGCTATGCCAACGATGTCGCGTTGGATCCGGGCAACAGCGAGTTCGCGCTCTCGAGGAGTTAGCCACCGTGTGTGGCCTGGTTCGTCCGGCATGAGGTACAGACCGACGCACGCGACACCGAAAGTGGTCACACCTTCGACGATAAAAAGCCTATCATATTAGCCACCATTTCTCAGCAGTCTGGCATCTGACCCACCATTGCCAGCCTTTGATGCCATGTGCTCCATCCAGGGTCGAAAAGACCGCCGCCGCAATCAGCCCTGCAGTCCCGTTGGCAACGATCTGTCCGGTATACATGATAGCAATGCGCGAAGCCAACTCCTTGCGGGTGTAGAAGATGGACAGCATATACAGGACTCCGGGGTAGAATGGAGCTTCCACGAAGCCGAGGAAGAAGCGGCAGGCGACAAGGCCACTGAAGTTAGTGACCACAGCCGTGCATGCTGATATGACAGCCCAGCCCATCATGCACACCGGCATGTAAATCGACGCGCGCGTTCGGGTCAGGAACATGTTGGATGGGATCTGCATAAGCACATAACCCACCTGCAAGATGGAGATGGCGGTGTTCCATTGCACGCCTTTGAGGTTGAGGTCTTCCTCGATGCCGTTGAGGCGTGCCTGCGGGAGATTGTTGCTATGCGTGTTTAGCTGGCGGACGGCCTTGACCGTGAAACGAAGACTTACCGGTCAATCCAGTTGAGATAGTACATCGCCCACATGATAGGTAGGATGTAGAGGTCCAGCTTTCGGACGAGTTGGATCTCTTCGGGGTCGGTCTTCTTTGAGGCTCCAGAGTAGTCGACAGCAACTGTGCCTTGCGAGGCCTCCTTTTCGTCAAACCGAGACTGGGGGGATGTAAACTCAATCATTTCATCTTGAGGTTTACTCATTATCTTGGACTCGACTGCTTTGCTGTCTGGGGTCGCCATGATTAACACAGGCGTTGAGAGTAGTGCAGACACATAATTGTGAAGCAGATACCCCAGACCGATATATGAAGAATGGCGGGACTAGACGCTGGCGGCAATGGAGCCGGCTATGACATTGCGGAGAGGCAATGATCGACATTGAGCTAAGGTCTCGGCGCTTGCGGAGATGCTTGGCGCCCCGCCAATTGTTTGTTTATGCCATGTGTAAGCTAAGCCTATAGGGGACTAGCTATCTTGCTACGTACTACCTTCGTTCTCTACTTGTTGAACAATAGTTAGTACCCCTTTACTTAGAAAGGGTTATCACCCCTATGCAGGATATAGGGGAAGAATAGGAATAGAAAATGGGTCAACCAAGCATGTATATACTGGCAATCTGGCAGGACCAGTTGCCAAAGAGGTAGAGCATTCAATACGTCTCAATTTGCTCCCTCAGTTTGACGATCATCCACTGTCCAACAGGGCCCTACCAACATATCAATATATTCTTGGTATCCTATTTCGTAGTCTACATGCCATCCGGCAAACTTTCCAGTCCTGTCCAGGTTATAATATGTTACCATTAATCTCACGTAGAGGGGCTCGTGGCGCTAGCATTATTGAGGGCAGGAGCAGAAACGCGTCGCGAAATGCAAAAGTTGCTCTAAAACTACCAGAGACTTTTGAATTGGTGTTGTACTACACCGTCCCTAAATTGAATCGACTCGAGTCATATCGAGCATGACAGATAGATTCTGTTGGACGACGAGAGGTCTCCATGGGCGACGACGTTACAGATGGTTGCTCTGTGCAACAGTGTAGCATTCGTGCGTCTATAAAAGGAGCCTCAACACCTCGATAGGTAGATAGAGAACAGAGCGCTCCTTCATCTCAAGTTGCACAAAAGTTTGACAGATTCTTGATGTAGAGGGCACTGTGACAAAAGAGAAAATATAAAAATGGTCTCCTCGCTGAAACACACTACTATTTATTTTTCCACCTCATTATATGACCATTACTATTCCTTCCACCGTTCTCAACATTAACTCCTACTCGTTTATCTATTATCTATCCCCCATGACGTCGTTAGGGTTCGCCTTCGATCGTCTCGATCTATCTTGTCTCCCGCTCGACTTCTTATGGATGGTCTTCCGGTGTCGGGTCGAATTCTAAACGGCGAGGGTTCAAGCCTTGATACCATTGCTCGTACCACCGAGGAATATTTTCATCAAAGGTTCTCCAGTACTCTGGTCTCTGGAATTCGTTCATCGTCTCCTGGTCGTAAAAAACTCGGTCCCACAACCGAGATGAGACGGCCATGATGTGGCCACGACAACTGTATAGCCGATCCGCTACTGTAACACCCATCACGCCACGAATTCCCAGCCACTGCAAAGGTGGCAGGAAGGGGGCTGGGCGTTGGAAAGGAGGTAGGAAGATGAACGGATCGAAGGTATAAGAAGAGCCTTCGAACCCTTAGATAGAGACAGGTTTCAGTACATTGCCATTCCACACCCTACCTTGTACGCTCGCAACGATTTATGACCCCTCTCCTCACACCCTCTCTTAGCACTGTTGTTACAGAATTCGTGGCGTGATGGGTGTTACAGGTGCAACTTGAGGTGGATTGAATGCTCCGTCCATCCAGCAACTGACCCTGCCAGGTTGCTGGTATACACACACGTTGGGCTGACCCTTTTTCCTCTCCTGTTCCTACCCCGATATCCTACATAGGAGTGATACCCCCTTTTCCCATCAAGAAGTACTCGCTACTGTTCAACCGTCCAGCGAAACCTTGTTCGACACCTATTGTAAGGTGATGAACGGTTTAGCACTTGAGTGCCTGTCATACAGAGAGGATGTCGTCGTCAAAGCTGTTGAGCAACCACACACCAAGCTCTAATTACAAGAAAAGTTCAACGCTCTCGCCATCTTTATACCCACCCATGTTTGTTTGCCCCTTACATAATCCATGCACGTAGCGCCCCGCTACAGTAGCGCCTCGCTACACTATCGATATGAGGTCTGTTGTGCAGAGTGCAAACAATCACTTCAGCTTCGACTAGTTTGAGGGCCGTGCTAGAAGTGATGAAGTTCGACATGTCCGCTCGAAGTCGGCTTCTCTAAGCCGTCACCATCTCTCCTGCGAGAATGAATATCCGTTCTGGCTCGGAAGAGATGGCGGGAATTGGAAAGAGATCTATCGACATCCTCGACAGACGTGGATATTGTCGTAGGGTGCTCCCCTTCCCTTAGAGGACATTGTCATGGCACAACTTGAAAACCCCTTGAACGGTCTTGGCAGGCCCACTGTGGCTGTCGAATAGCCTCGTGTGCCTACCGACAGCTTTGTGTGCCTGCGTGGTAGCCTTGCAGTATGACTGTACCGCTGGCTATAAGTATCTAGGATAGCTTTGCACTGCTTTCATGCTCTTCGTCTCTCGTCTTGTGCTTTATAGTGCATTGGATAGTAATATCATTGTCGGACCTCCACTCTCGTTCCCTCGTGCGTCCCCATCTTGACAGACATAGTCTATGGATCGGATCCGATGGCCCGTGGTATTTCATCGGATCCAATCCGTGAACCATCTCGATATCGAGGCTCATCCGTGAACACTTCATACGATCCATCTCGAGTTTGATCAGTAGGGCTTGTCTAGGTGGTCCACAGACTGGATCCGATCCATGTGTTGTGATATGATGCTCGATTGACTGTATAGATCATGGAAATATTCCGTGCTTGGTAATTTGATGGAATCTTCTAGTAAAAGGATCTGGAGTATATGTATCTCTTTTCTTTCTTTGTAGAATAGTCCATGGACCATCTCGATATCGACTTCTATCGAGTGGGTCTCCCCTAGCCACATGGCCCACGGAGTGGATCTGATGGCCGTGTGGTGTGGGGGATGTGATTTTACGGAAGTGTTGAGAGAATGGATGTAGGCATGTATGCGTATTGGGCTATGGAGAATTTTCCCTGGTCTGAGACTATCTGTCAAACTTGGTGTGCAACTTGAATTTGAATGAATGCGCTGGCTCTTCCAATGAGCGCAGCAAAGAGCCCATCTATATACCTATTTGAACGGCATCCTTTAGTGTTGTTTCCTGTGCTGCAGCTTAGCAGGAAACCATATTATAGGTCAACAGGACCTTACGTTCTGGCTAGGGGCGTGGTCCGACAGATGAGACGGGAAGATGGGCAAGTGGAAACCGAACCTAAACGCCGTTAAGGATATACTAGACTCTACAGAGAGGTTGGATTGGACGCCAGAACCACGGTAGTGGAGGCGGGGAGACAAGAATGGTGTTGAACAATGTGTGGCGACACTTTCAGTTATGCAAGGACGTCATCTATGAAGCTGAGCACGGAGACGCCGAAAGGCGGTGTTGGGGAATTGAGGGCTCTCGCTTCGTGCAAGAGGTCCTGCTATCTAGCTTCTCTACATACTTGTTCAATGAGTCAACGAAATAAGCACACGCAGGTATGAGAAGTGTCAAACAGAGCGAGATGCGGATAGAAGGGGTGAAAAACTCGTGCAATTATGGATTGGGGGAAAGCCCCCCATATAAGCCAGAATAGGGGCACTTGGCACTTGGCACCAGCTGTCTGACAAGACTGATGTTGCTGGGTGGTCCTAATGCTCCGCGTTACCCCCTGTTAGGTTTTGGCAATCCGATTACGTTGGCACCAGAATCCCGATAGAATCAGCAATTAAATTCAATTACAGTATTGCAAACACTAGAGGCTACTGAAGAAGTCTCCGCAGAATATTGGGGGGGGGGTAACTCGGCTGCACAGCACCCGCTAATCTCAATCATAAGTAGATCAACTCTGCAGGGCGCGCCAAAGCCTCTTTGACATAGTCCAGACTGTACTCATGCCTGTGCTGTAGCCTGCGACAGCCTACGGCAGCCTAGACGAGTAACTGTGTATTTAAAGTCGCTCATTACCCCTAGATAGTTAGATAGATAAGCCTCCATAGCCCAATGCGCATGCATTCCTGCATCCATTCTCTCAACACGTTGTCGGTTTACTCTCCCCTAGAACAACGTACATCATCTGTGTCAGTGTATCTATGGGTGTATCTGCCTAGAGTCAGCCCCGACATCGGTAGAAATAAATGTAATGAGGCAGCCCGCACAGGGTGTGTAAATATCGTATCGTATCGTATCGCATGCGGCCGGGTGGTCCGGGGTTAGTAGAGTTCCTTTTCCAATCACGTGACAAGTGGCTTGGCATTGCTTATGCAGCAACTTGTACCCTTTTTCAATATATTCCCTAACTAGCCGTTATTAGCCAGAATAGGCAACGCTGGCTTGGCGTGTCACCGCAAGCAGTAACACCTGGGGCAGCTTGCACTCTCAACCTTTCTACTTAAACAATCCCTCCATCTTCTCCCCATTAATTAATCCATCATCCCCGTCGCCACCGACAAGTTCTCTACCGTGTATGCTACACTTGTTGCTTCCTCTACCCTCAGATCGAAGACCCTGCCTCCAACTTCGCGACCCCCTATTCCACGACAGTTCGCGTGCGCTTATCTTGGGCGAGTTTGAACTCTCCACAACCCATCTGCGAGTCGTCACATCATATCATCTCCCTCGTTTGACCCTCATTCGCGTCGATCATAATGAACGCTTCTAATCACGAAGCTGGGCAAGGCCAGAAGAAAATCCCTACAATTCAAGAGATGGAAAGTTGGAACGATGAGCAATTGCTCAAATGGATCAAGGATAGGCAACCGAAGATTTTCCGCGATAACGACGACGTTTTGACATTCAAAGCGGCAAAAATTAGTGGCTCCGCCTTCATGGAGTATGCTGAAGATCTAGATTTTTTCAGAGAAATTCATCTGCCCCTCGGAGTTTATAGGGATCTTGCATCTCTTGCAAGAAAAGTTAAGAAACAGAGTAAGAGCAGACTGTGGATACAACTTGGACACTGGCTAACAGTGTTAAGACGATCAATCGAACCAGACAGCTGGCCAAAAGAGGAAAGGTAATTACGCCTTTGATGTACTATACGATAGCTAGCTGATGTCGTTACAGAGGATGAAACAGATTTATCTGACGGGTCGCCCATTTCGTCCAAAAGACGTCAAAAATATAAAGATAAAGAGGAAGAGGAAGATGAAGAGAAAGTCATACAATTAGCCACTGAAGCCAATAAGCGAAGAAAGGCCGTTAAGGATATAATTACTCAGATGAACGACTCTCCTGACCAGCACTCCGATTCTATCGATCCTCTTCCTGGAGCTATCGATAAACTTTCCGACCCCACATTAAATCACACGCTCGACTTCCCATTTATCGATAGTATGCCAGAACGATTTAATGAGCGCAATATAGCTAAAGGAAAGTGGCTATATATGGGGAGAACGATGTTCAAAGACTTCCTCGACGAGGTAAAGGAAGTGCGAAAGAGTCAGGTTTATCGAAGATGTTGGCTCTATGGAACCCAGGGCTTTGGGAAGTCCCACCTTCTAGCCGCCCTCGTCTGCTACTTTGCTGCTCAAGATGAACGGGTCGTCTACCTACCGGATTGCCGGGGGTTGCTCGATGACCCTGTTTCCTACGTCAAAAAGGCAATGCTGTTCGCTTGGGCCGACGATTTCACCACCCAGAAGAAGATTATGGCCCTACGCACTCAGGACCAGATCGAGAAATTCTTCGAGTATCAAGAAAACGTCATATTTGTCGTTGATCAGATGAATGCTTTCAAGAGCGATGGCTTTGGAGACAGGGAGGTGGCTCGACAGCTGCGTCGATGGGTTATCAGATTCACCTCTTCGCATAAAACAATCCTCAGTTCCTCTGCAAATTCTACGGACGACCTTGAAGAGTTTAAACATCAGACCTATAACTGGGTGGTACGCGTCTATGGTGGTTTCACTAAGGTAAGTGGTGTCAAATTCGTGTCACAACGAGGTTCCTAACTCGCTTAGACGGAAATGAAGCAGTGGTGGAGGCAGCATAAAGGTATTAAGTTGAGAGGGTATACCCGGGACAAGGTTGAAGACTTTACGGGCTGCATCCCATTACTCCTGAAGCAATTCGTAAAGAATGGGGAGGTCGATTTGACAGCACCCAAATTTAACCAAATCTATGATGATTCTGTGCATTTTGTGCAGCGAATCAGGTCTACTGTTGGGAATTTTGATTGGAAGGGGTATGTTCGACTGATTCGATTGCCCAGGACATTTCTGACTTTTCAGGTATTGCGCCTTCGTGAGGGCTTGCATTTGTAACGAGCGCGTACCACCTGGATGGGGGGCACACGTCGAACTGATCGACCATCGGTACTTTTATCAGCGCAACGACAAGATTGGAAGATATACCTGCGGTTTAGTTCGTGACGCTGTCACAAATCAGCTTTTCGAGTTGGATACTACTTTCATCGACACCGGGTTTCTGGCTTCATTGAGTGACTTCGTCCACAATCGATGTGTCGTCGGATATATGATGGAATACGCCATCCTCACATCCATCCGGTCAACAGGCTTAAGGATTTGCAAAGGCTGGGACAAACCGATGAAGTTAAGATTCTTCACGCAACAAAAGGATATTCAGTTCGACATCCAAGATGAACGCGTACTTTATCGACCTCGACAGACCAATTACAAGACGATAGATGGAATGATTCTCTCGATCAAGACCGAAGAGAAAGCCGCGAAAGGGAAAAAGCCGAAATTACTCATCGCCCCCATCCAGATCACAGTGGCAAAAAGTCACTCGAACTCTTATCGGAATTTCTTGCGTGAATATCGCCACTGGGTCAAGGGCCAACTACGGGAGTTTGATATTGAACTAGAATTCCTCTGGATCACCCCAGACAAGTGCGACGCTGTACAACACCCGCCCTATCCGCCGTGGCCTAGCCACCAAGAGCGTTGTATTCCTTTCGACGAGGTTAGCACAGACATTTACACCAACTACCAAGATGCAGAGAAAGCCGGAAAAGAGAATGAACAGAAAGAAACTAAAAAAGTGGAGAAAGCCGATGAAGAAGAGGAAGAAGTCCAAGAAGAGAAAGCCGACGAAAAAACCGAAAAGGACCAGAGAAGTGGACGCGTGACACGGTCTACGATAAGGGGATCTAGGGCAGGGCGATCTAGGGCGCGCTAGCGGATGCTGGACGCTGTTGGCCCAGGCTGGCAAATAGATAAATCGTATCCAGATAAATCCAAATCAAATCAAATCATGATGCTGGATTTATTTGGATATTTGGATAAAAAGTTCTGTCTAATCAGCGCTCGCCAGCATTCGATAATATTTTGTCGAACAAAGGTCTCATTGAACGGCCGAATAGTAGCAAGTGCCCCTTTTGTTGAAAAGGAGGTTATTACCTCTATATAGATTTTAGGGGTAAAAATAGAAAAAGAAAAGGAGTCAACTCAACGTGTATATATACCAGTAACCTAGCAGAACCGGTTGGGTGTAAACAGAGCATTCAATACATCTCAAGTTGTTCCCCAGTTTGACAGTGGTCCACGGATTGGATTCGATGAAATGCCACGACCCATCGGATTCAATCTATGAATTATCTCGACGTCGAGGCTTGTCGTTCACGCTCGGTTACGAAGTAGAGCTTCTCTGGGTGGTCCACAGACTGGATCCGATGAGCGACGGGGGGACTTTATCGGATCCAATCCATGAACCACGAGTGGGAGCCCGGGGAGGCACATGGTCCACGGATTGGATCCGATGAGGGTGAGGCCGGAAAAATAGTTAATCCGACGACGCTGGTACGGAAAATATTTGATCCGTTAGAGTGGTTCACTCATCGGATCCAATCCACGGACCATATCGATGTCGAGTAGGAAGGGCGCGCCCACTCCGGGGGGGCCACATGGTCCACAGACTGGATCCGATGGGTGGATCACGTCGATATCGAGTAGAGTGCCCCCCGAGTACATAGTCCATAGACTGGATCCGATGGCGACGTGGTAGGAACTTTCATGTAACAATGTCACGTGACTTTGCCAAGCCGTATGCTTACGTGATCGGCTAGCACGACGGTCTTGGCGTCGCCGCACAACGCCAAGCTGTAATCGGGTGGTTCCAAAATTAAAAAAAAAAAACAAGTTTATATTTTATAATGCCAAAAACTGCTTCAAAATTGACACCAAATCGTGGTTGACCTATCAAGGACGAAACCCAGTGGGCACACTAAGTTTCAGTCGAACCGATAGAATTGAGGGACCTTACTAGTGTTCGATCATAGGTAAGGCAAGAGGGTTGTCCGGCCTAGATTTCTAGGTGCCCTAGATGGGTAAACGTAATGCTCCAGCCAGTGATTGTTGATGTTAAACTGAGTGATACCGAGGGGGGTTCAAACCTTCCTGTCGGTGAACTTGTCTAGCTTAAGCATTCATTGGTTGTGGCGCCCCATTTATCAGTTCGTCAGTGATGGACTATAGGAGGGGAGCTTTGGTGTTGATTATTTTTGTCGAAAGGTGTGTGCTGTAGAGATATCTCCTCCTTTGTGTGTGTGTGTGTGATAGAAGCCCTTCAAACGGTCTTGGCAGGCCCACTGTGGCTGTCGAATAGCCTCGCGTGCCTACCGATAGCCTTGTGTGCCTGCGTGGTAGTGAAGTTATGAGCTGTTGAACAATAGCATTGTGTTAACCTGTGAGACAATATATAGCAACACTTTCAGCGTGGCAATTGGTATTCAGCTAGACAAAGATTTCATCTACGAGCTGAACACGGAGACATCGAAAGATGGCGGCAATCTGTCGAACTGTCATGACACAACCTGGAAGCCCCTCGAACGGTCTTGGCAGGCCCACTGTAGCTGTCGAATAGCCTCGTGTGCCTGTCGATAGCCTTGTGTGCCTGCGTGATAGCCTTGCGGTATGACTGCACCGCTGGCCATAATTATCTGGGATAGCATCGCACTGCTTTCGTGTTCTTTGTCTCTCGTCTTGTACTTTATAGTGCATTGGACAGTAATATCATTGTCGAATCTCCACTCTCGCTCCCTCGTACGTCCCCACCCTGACACGAACTTATAGTACAACTTGAGTTGAAGGAGTGCTCTGTTTTTTATTAAGTTGAGGTCCTGCCTCGTATATTTATATAGACAAAGATTGTCGCTATCTTTCGATGTCTCCGTGTTCAGCTCGTAGACGAATCCCTTGTCCAGCTGAACGTTCATTGCCACGCTGAAATCGTTGCCCCATATTGTCTCACGATTCAGCACAATCTTTGTCCATATAAACATGCCAGATAGAACCTCAACTTGATAGAAATAGAGCACTCTTTCAATCCACGAAGTTTAATATAAGCTATTGTTCTTGTTGTTCTATAACTTGTTCTACTAACTTGCTGAAATATATACGCGTTTAGTTACCTCTATTCTACCCCTTCTCTAATAAAGAGGCACCTACTACTATTCAGTCGTTCAATGAGACCTTAGTCGATAGTTGGCTTATATAACTTAAATTTAAATAAATGCTCTAGCCTTTTTAAGAAGGGTAGAATAGAGCTGATTTATCTACACGACGTATATTATCGGGCTTTTTCTAAGAGTGTGGAATAAAGTTTATCTAAATATCTATATACGCTGACGTTATCGCTAATATCGCTTATCGTGCGACTCGATAAGCGAGAGCGTAATCGAATTCGATACTTTATCGACGATAAAAATATTTCATCTTTAACTCTTTTATCTAGTCGAGATCGGCCTTTTCATTTCCGGGTTAAATGGTATGAGAAGCGGCGACGACTTCGAGAGAAGCTTCGTCGTTAAGCTCGATATCGAATCAACCAATCTTACTTCATAACATTCTTCCTCACGTCGATATTAATCGAATCGAAAATCGAATCGATTTCGATCACGTCGACTCCGATCATTCTCGACGAGATAAATCGTTCATCGACCCTTCTCCCCAGTCGAGTGTGACGATAAAAATATCCGATCTCTCGTCTTTTAAATCTTTACCTCGTTCACCCTCCTCTATTTCTATCCCATCGCGATCGACTTTACGATCTCGAACGAGAAGCTCGATTCGATCTCGAGAACGCTTCTCATTCGAAACTGCGATTCCTCTTCCCGTTACCTCGCTCGCTCATTTTCTCGCCACACAACTCCTTTTCGCCAATCCGGCCTAAACTCTCCTCGAACTCGCTCATCATATACCCGAAGTGAACGATGATCTCATCGAGACGCTTCATCAACGTCAACATCATGAGGAGGAAAATTCATTCGCCGTCGACGAGATCGGCCTTGGTGCGGGTCTCGATTATATTCAGTCACACTTTCCGGCCCATCAACAGCTTCCCGATTTAATCTCGACGTCGTCCATTCGATCGCCGTCGGTGACGTACTCGACGGAGGAGCTTCAATATCTCTTTACGGGTTATACGTGCGAGGTGGATCGAGATGCTCGGCCGCGAATCAATCCCGTCGTCGAGTTTTCGACACGCTCAGGCTAATGCGCGAGCTCTATATACGGAAACGAGAACCGCGACCATCACGACTCGAGCGCATCATCAAAATTTACAGTATGAACTCCCGGCGACATTTCTTCCGGCCATTCAAGAAGCCATCTCGCGTCGCGTGGACGAGCCGGGTCATCATCTTTTTCGAGATGCATTTCTCGTCGTGGTGGGAAAGGGATTAAAGTTACGACCGTGGAAGACGGCCAGCTGGACGAGCACGATGGACTATTTCTTTAACTGGTTCGAATCGCGATTTGACTCGCAATACTGGACCGAGGATGCGGTTCATATCGACGTCGGTCAAGAGACGCTCCCGTCGTCGTCGTCGGCATGTAGTCTCTTATGGCGAGAAGACTTTCTGCGTTTATTTGCGGCGTGTCTCGATGCGTATGAAGAATCGCCATCGACGTTGACACCCACTCTTTTCCCATGGGGCTTTGTGCGCGGCGTGAATGATGCTACGCTCGAAATTCCCCTGACATCTTCGCTTCGTGCTCAAGGTTTATCGTACGTTCAACATTACGCCAGTTTCAAGGAGATCTTTGCCGCCGGCAACACGTATCCCTTTTCCAATACGGGTTTATCCAATTTGACGTTAAGCCCCGACGTGCTGACCACGTTTCAACAGATCGGAGGTGCCATCAGTGTTCGACCGGAGGTGCTCGCGCGGGCTTATATCCACAGTAAACGTCGCTGTCATTATGGACTGTGGGCGTCCGCCGCGACGTCGTACGGGACGCGCTGGGAGTGTCGAGTGACCCTCGGTCTTCTTCGACAGATCGATCAGTGTGCTCGTCACCACCTCTCTTCGACCATAGTTCCCGTTCATCGAACGGGGCCCGACTCTTGGGTGGCTTATCCGACCGAAACCTTGGTGGAATGGTATCGATGGAACCTCAACAAGTTCTGTTTCGGCTTCGAGACCCTTTATGGGCGTTGTCAGAAAAAACCCTACATTGCCTGGGAACACACTCAACTCATGATTCTGATGCTTCAATGTATCTCGTGCTTCGCCGGGGTTCTGATTCCGGGTACGTATCCTCAACTATGGCTGGATCGTTACCAACCCCGTTCTCGTCGAGGTGGTTTATCCGTCACGGCCTCGAAACCTCGACACGGGCTCGGAATCGGAATCAATATGCACGAGTTCGGCTACGGGTGGTTTGTCGACCACATCGACTGGGCGAACTGGGTACTCCGGCCGGAGATCAGTGGTCAATTCCGCGTTCAGTCGATCTCGATCTTGACGACGTTTCGAGCTCAATATCGACGACTTCGAAATCATATGGACGACTACGTGTTGGTGGCTTCATCGGTCTCGCTTCTGTCACGGTGGAAAGAGTCGTCGGCTCATGTGGCCTTCATCATGCGACTCTTTCGAGCGATTTGCTTTCGAGCTTTACTTCGAGACGTCTTCCAGATTCTTCGACCCTATATTAACTCGAACCATTGGTCCGACATCGCGAACGGGAAACGAGGATTAAGTATGGATACACTTAATTTAGTTCTAAATCCTCGAGAGGCGACGACGCATGTGATGGTGGCCTCTCATCAAAAAATTCGACACTTTTATGG
>NW_013550594.1:460586-460918 GCF_000835555.1 Rhinocladiella mackenziei CBS 650.93
AGACGCGAACTGGGAGCGACGATTCGGTCCCTTTCTGCAGGCCGAGGCGCGCACGCATCTCCGCACCGCCGTAACGGTGAACTCGTATCGTCACGCCGCGGTGGCCATGTCCCGAGTTCATCTTCGATGTGGTGGGTTCAAGAAGGATTATGGGCTGGAGGAGAAGGGAGTGGATCACCAAACGACGCACACCTCGTGGACCGCCGGCACCATTTACGCTCGAGGATTCGAAGACGCCCCGGGATTCGTCGAGGCTCGCCGAGCCGAGTTTCGACAGGTCAGTCGTGAATGGCACGCATTTCTGGAGTTTTCGTCGTATTTAGAGCATCGAC
>NW_013550594.1:461018-462086 GCF_000835555.1 Rhinocladiella mackenziei CBS 650.93
TAGAGCATCGACAGCGTTCGGTGGAGGATATTGTTTGAAGCGATGTATTTATCCATCAAGAGATCGAATTCGAGGGGGAAAAAGATATTTTCATTCGATAGTGGTGATGGAGGTTCGGAAACATGTTTTTAATTCGAGGGGTGGTGCCGCTTTTTTCATGGTCGTTCGGATCGAGTTTTATCACGATTCGATCTATACATAAATACTGAGGTTCGGATATATACTAAGATGTAAAATGGAAGATCGAAAATATAGTATCAGGAGATAGATATGACGATCGAGATTAGGATGAAAATGTCGAGGTCAGTAGTAGAAATATGAGCCGCATAAGTATTAAGATGAATGTCAAGACGAATGATGAGATGCAGCAGGAAGATTAAAGATGTAGCGTGAAATGTCGAGATGCAGTATAAATGTGTGTGTGTGTGTGTATTAATGTTGGTTAGAATAAGTATAAATATCGATATGTAGCACGAATGTTAAAATATCGCTTTTATTAGTTCGTTAGCGATAAACTATAAATAAAGGGCTTTGGGTGTTTTCATTAGTTTTTTGTCGCGATGTATATAGTAGTTCCCCCCTCCTCTCCGCGAACCGGGATCGAGGGTTAAGGGATGAGGGGTGTGAGATTATAAACGTAGAATATCAAGAGGGAATAAATGTAAATAGCGATAGGAATTAGTTCGAGAAGTAGAATAGATAGATGATGAAAATAAACGTGAATAAGTCGTATATTAAGTGAGCAGTACGAAAGTTGGGTCGGCGTGAATAATAAAGACAATATTAACAAGATGAGTCACCGACCATTAAAATCCGATTCATTGACTATATCGATTACGAGGCATTTCGACAGTGTGATCAATCGAAGCTCGTTTCAGGGGTTCACAGACTAGATTCGATGACGGTGAGTATACGTGGACTATATTAAGTGCGATCAATCGAGCTCGTTTACGTGGTCCCATAGACGAGGATTTCCATCGAATTCAATACGTGAATCATGTCGAGTATAATTAGTCGGGCTTTATCTAGGTGGTCCATCGATTGGATCCGATGGATGACGAGGGATTG